>NC_092038.1:126333517-126624139 GCF_003086295.3 Arachis hypogaea
ACCAATCAAATCAAAACATACTACACCTTTAAATTACCCACCTAAATCATTGTCCACCTATATGTATAATTTGATATCTTAATTGCATATATGAGTTAATATTCACATAAAAAGAAATTTATGAGTATTTCTTTAAACAAAATAAAAAATAAAGGGGTCAATTTATGAATGAAAGAATAATAACTAAAACAAGGCTTATTAAATTTGATGGACAGAGAAACTTCTATTTAAAGAGTCTTGATGGTCTCCTACTCCAGCTAACTCTTATTCTACTTCTAACACGAGTTGGAATATGCTACCCGATGATTGCAATAACAAATTCCACAAAATTTTCAACCCATTTTATCTCGGATTTGAATTTTTAAAATTTTAAATTTTATTTTAGAAGATAAAATATAATATTTTATTATTTATTTTATAAATAAAATTAAAATAAAACATGAGAGAAATTTTAAAAAATTATATTTTATTCTCTAAAATAAAAATTTCAAAGGTAAAGAATCTAAATTCTTCCATCCCACATCTATTCTCCGTCATGTTTTTATTCCAGTCCAGGTCTATCTCATCTTTGGAAATGTCTAGTCTTTCTCTAGTTTAATTTAAAAATAAAAAGGTCCATAATTTTTTATCCACAAACTAAATGCACACTATTTAAAATAAAAAATATTATTCATACATTAAAATTAATTATTAAAATTAGTTATTAATATATTTATATATAAATATATATATGTATAATTTAATTAATTTTTATATGTATTTATATTTTATATTGATAACTGTACTAATTCTACTGAGTTCAGATTATGAAATAGATAAATAAAAAAAGAAGAAAAAGGAAAGAAATGAATGGACATACCCAAATCAGAAGCTGCTAACCTGACATAGAGATCTTGACCACCGGAAGGATAGCGCCTGATATCTAAGAGGGGGCCAATCCACATGACACATCCGCTGCCCCCACCGGTGATCTCTATATTGGCATAAGCAGTACATGAACAGTTCCGACGGCACACTTCTCCGCATTCCATGATCCCCATGCTCCGATTCACAAACACTGACGTCGTCTCCGGCAGCTTCACATTCCCCATCTTCAAGAACCCGTCACTCTCACACTCCAACTCCGTCTTCCTCACACACCCATTCGACCCATCCCGAAGGTTCCATGCCTGCGGGTTCTTCGGTCTGAACCCCTTCACACACTGGCAAACCGGCGATGCGTTTGCGTCGCACACGCCGTACGCCCCACACTCTCTGTAATAGTCGCATTGGTCCTTCGGTGCGTACCAGAATTTGTTCCATGCCTGCGTGCTCTCTATCCAAGTCAGCCTCTGAAGTTCTCCGGAAGAACTCACCAACAGTCTCGAGAACAACGATTCGTTCCCGATGAAGAATGTGTAGTACACTTGGTGCTCATCAACGTGGAACGTGAATTTGATTGAATCCGTTACGGGTTGCATCTCTGGCACGCCGCTGAATCTCGCACCGTTCCATGGTCCACTTCTATATGTTATCTTGTCCTTGTTCCAGAGGAAAATCTCAGGGAGCCCATGGAAGTTCATCTTGAAAGAGTAATCTCCGGTTGAAGGGTCTTGGTCTTGGAACTTCCATGAAGTTAGGTGTTTCTCCGTGTTTGTGTCTAAGTTCCAACCCAATTTCATTCCCGATAACAGAGTATCCGTAGGGTAATCGAAGCTCTGCCATAGAAACTTTGATGGGTCGTCGTTCTCGTTTGATTCTCTTAGAACAAGGTTCCCTGAATCTAAGAGCTTGAGAACTGGGTTTTGAGGTTGCTGTGTGGTTTGATTTGAAGACCATATGGATTTCAAGGAATGGTTAACTATGTTGATGGATCCTGTTTCAGCTATCTGGAGAAACCCTGTGGAACTCTGAAGTGGGGTATCTCTGTTTGCAACCCAAACCACTGTTCTAGGAAGAATGTTGTTGTACCATATGGCGAGGTACAAGGAGGTGGAATCATCATCGGTGGGGGAAAAGAAACCTAGTTGGAAGATTCCCTTTGGGGACAAGAGGGTTTGGTTTGTTCTTAGGATTTGGGATTTTGTTAAGGTATCTGAAGAAGTACAAGGTTTTGGGGAAAAAATGGAGAAACAAAAAAGGAAGAAACAGAGGAGAGTAGTGGCACATCTTCCTCTTGCTCTTCCCATGTTTGGAGAGAGGGGGCTTGGTTTGTGAAGGTGGATTCAAGTATATAAGTGGTTGGAATCAAGTTTGTTGTTCATGTTGAAGACTGAATACAATTAGCGACACAAAAAGAAGGGCGTGTTGACTCAGAGGGAACCCTTGTCTCTTATTGCTCTTGCTTTGCTTCACTCCCCTTTTTTCTCTGCTTTTTTGTTTTTTCATTTCTTCGCCTTTCTTTAAACTTTAAATTAAAAATATATGACATTTAAGATTAACATAAATATTTGATAATAAAAAATAATTAATAAAAAATAATTAAAAATAAACTAAATTTTGTTTTTTTTTTTTAGTTCTTAACATTATTGTAACGTTAATATGTGAGTCAGTGAGTGTTATGAAGGTGGTGGTCTACAATGATGGCTGAATCATCAACTTAAGAATAAAGAAAGAAATGCATGTTTTTGAATATTGCTATTTTTACAAATATAATATTTTGCTTCTGATTAGGTGATCAATATCACGATGAAATATTCTGTCAACAAATAAAAAAAAAAACACCAGGATGAAATATATGGCAACCCGCAACCTTTAACACGAGAGGGAAAAAATGCTACAAACAAGCCGGAAAAATATATCAATTGATTTTGGAGCTGCTTCTTTGTTTCTTTATGTATTCACTGGGGTAACATAATCAAAAAATTGATTTGATTTTTCTGATGTTTCTTAAATAATAAAGACGTTATCAGATTTAGTATTTAATGGTTAATCATTAATGTAGGACAAAATCGTATGCTATCGGCTACCCATCAACTATTGCCAACATAAAATAAAATAAAAATAAAAATGTTACCCCTACACTAAAATTAATTATTAAAAATATATTTATATATAAATATATATAATTTAATTTATTTTTAATATATATTTATATTTTAAAATATATTTTATACTAATAATTAATTTTAATGACTAATTTTAATATACACAAAATAGTCGAAATAAAAATATCTTACATTTGCTCTTAATAATTAAAAAAATATTTTTTACAAATTTCCAAAACTTCTCATAGTAATCTTTTTAAACATGTTATTGGGTAAATAATCTGAATATAAGTCGGTCTCTGAGAATCGATGTCGAGTTGTTATCCTCAACGTCAAGCTATAAATTTTAAAGTCTAAACTCTTTGGTCCAGAGATATATCACGCCGTGAAAAGTGTAAACAAAAAAAAGGAGTGTATCTACAAAAAATATTCAAATACTTAAATTAATATTGTATATTTAAAAGTATATCTGCATCAATAAAAATACCATACCTTTATAGATGATGTAAAATAAATTGGTTACGTTCTCTAATAATTGTTTGTATTGAAGGTTAATTATGTAAAACCCGATTAATTAACGGCTAATTAACCCATAAATGAGAATTTATTTTAGAAAGCCCAAAATGTGATTTTTGTGGCTAAATATGATAGAGGAGATTGAGACGAGAATTTCGGTACCAATTTTATAGAAATCGGACCAAGATTGGACCGAACGGGTCAAACCGGGCCAACCGGACCCAAAGTGGGCCCTTGGCCCAACTAAACTAAACCAAAACCCTAGTTTTCAGCACTCTCTCTCCTCACAACACACTCAAACACGCTGAAATGGTGGAGAGAAAGGGAGGAAGAACACTCTCTCAAGTTCTCTCCCTTGGTTGATCTTCAAACCACCATAACTTTTGATCTAGAGCTCCGATTGCCGCTCCGTTTGCGGCCACGTGTTCACCGCGGAGAGCTCTACAAAACCCATACAATCAATCTTGAGGTAAGCCACGTGTTAATGTTCGAAATTCCAGCCCTTATTTTCGAGTTTCATGGGTGAAATGTTGAGATTTTGGGTTCTTTGATGTTATAGGACCCAACTCTCTTGAAGGAGAAGGTTAATCTTGTCTCCTTGGACCTTGGGTGTGGTAAGATTCTCAACCCTAGTGTAATTTTGATGTTTTATGATGTTTGGGTTTTGAGATGTTGTGCATGGGTATGATGATTGTGGCTTAGGTTGTGTATATGTGAATATTGGAGCTTGATTGGTGATTTTGAAAAGCTTGGAAAGGTTTTGGTGGTGAAAAATCTGTTCTTGGAGGTGTTAAGGCCTTGAGAGCTTGTGGATAAGTGGTTTGGAAGTGCTCCGGTGGAGCTTGGGAAAATCGGCTAAGGTATGGTTTCGGTTTCCCGTATCTAATATGTAATGCAGTAGGAAATACTTAGGCTAAAGGCCCTAAGATAGGCATTGAATTGTTGATGTTGTTTAATTGTTGATATATATGATGTGATCATATGTGTAATGATGATTAATGATGCCTTGAGGGTATGACGTATGAGAAATATGCATGTTGTGATATATGCTTGATGATTGGTTATAGTTGAATTGTGGGTTGAATCATGTTGATGGTGAGTATGATGTTGATTGTGTACAATAATGATTTATTGGAATAGGTGTTGTTGAGAATTGGCATGAGGAATAGTATATGATATGTCAATATATTTGAGTTTGAGCCACTTGGGTGAAGTGGGTTAAAATGATGAGATAGTGATTTGTAAATTGTGGTAATGTGTCAATGTGTGAGTTGAGGAGGCTTGATGTTGAAATCGATATATTTTGATTAATTTCAAAGAAAGGGGATGAAAATGGCATGTTTTGGTTGATTTTGAAAAGAGTTGGAAATGGCTTGTTTTGAAAATGGCACTTTGTGGTTTTTATGAAAAACATGGTTTTTGGGCATACTTTGGTGGGACATAACTTGGACTACGGATCTCTGTTTTGTGTCAAATCTGTTTAGAAATGAAATTAGATCCGGGAAGTCCACGCCGTTCGAAGAACGGGTGAAAAACGATTTAAAATGAGAAAGTTATGTCCGTTGGAAGATTGGGGTTTAAATCTGTGAATTCTGCAGCTTTTAACTTAGAAAAATTTTAGCAGAATAACCCCTTGCGCGTAGGCGCACTTGGCGCGTATGCACCGATCTTCCAGAGAGCGCCATCCACGCGTGCGCGTGATGTGCGCGGGCGCGCCGATTGTGCTGCACCCAATGCCCAGCCATTTTCCAGAGAGTTATGCCAGAACTGTGCCAGTGTTGTTCCTGGGGCACGAGAACACCCACGCGTACGCGTGGTTGACGCGTACGCGCCGATTAACAAATTTTTAATCCACGCGTTAGCGTGCATGACGCTTGTGCGTCGATGAGTTTTTGAGGCCATCCACGCGTGCGCGTGGAGTGCGCATACGCGTGGCCCTGTTTTCATCCCAAAGTTGATTTTTGAGTTTTAAAAGCCAAATTTCATACTTCTAAGCCTCCGATCTCACCACTTATATCTTAAATCATTATGATATGTCTAGCTATGAGGAGAAAGGCTAGTGAATGTGGTAACTTGCGAGTGAAGCAAGGGAAAATGAATAATCAATGAGGATCATTGATGATTATGTGAGATGTGGAGGATTGTGGTGGAGTGCTTGTTATGCCAATGGCTGAAGGGCCGTAATTGTTTATGAATTGGCTGGTTCTGGATTGAACCGTGAGCCGGAATAGCTGGGTATGCTATGAATATTGGCTGGTTATGGATTTAACCATGAGCTGGATGGCTAGATTATTGTCGTGTTACGGTGGAGCCATGATTATGGCTATGTATAAATGCATATATGCTGTTGAATGAATTGTGAATGTTGCACTTCCACTGTTGGAGTTGAGAGTTTCCCTGGGGGGAAGCAGTGGCTAGCCACCACGTGCTCCAGGTTGAGACTCGAAGCTCTTTTGACCATATGTCATAAGTGTGGCCGGGCACTGTGAAAGACCCGGATGAGCTCGCCCCCGTAAATATTCACCAGTGAAGGTGATGGATATAGATCATGATTATGATCAAGTTTATGACGAGTATAACTCGAGTTGGGGATGCGTGACAGAGGGACAGTCCAATGGTTAGCTACCAGGACTTGTCGGGTTGGCTCTATAACCGACAGATGATATCATCAGCCACTAGGGACAGGCATTCATCATATGCATACTATATGAATTGTTTGAGATTGCCTATTTGACTGCATATTACTTGCTAATTGTCTAAATGCCTTACTTGTTCCTAATTGTATATTTCTTGTCTGATATAACTGTGTTTGCTACATTCTACTCCTGCTGGTGGTTGGGAGGTTTGAAGGAATTGGAAATGGAAGTATTAGTTAGACTGAAGTATCTTTAGTCAGATGCCCTTTATGGTTTAGTTTGTTTATAAGCTTTGATATTATTTGGAGGAAGTTCTAGGATTGCCTTCGGCTTTCCTCCATTATTATGTATTATATATGTGGAAGTTGTTACCATGCTGGGGACCTCTGGTTCTCACCCATGCGGATTTTGTGGTTTTCAGATGCAGGACGTGAGGTGTCCCGCTGATGCATGCTGGAGACTTCTAGATTTGCGAAGATCCTTTGTTCTCGGGGCTAGGTTTTAGTTTATATGTTTTGCTTAGATACTTTTATCTCCATTAAATAATACAAACTGTGATGACTCCTCTTATGGGAGATTTTGGAGAATAGGTTTTATGTATTTGTGTCCCTTTGGGTTTCCTTTGGGGTTTTCCTTATTTTTATCATATGTATATATTGTTATGCTCGGACCGGTTATCTTCGCAGCCGGATTTTGAGTCTTGATATTCCTGTTTTTGACTCTCATTTGTATATATATAATCACGCATTGGGTATCCTTGTTCGTTACGTTGTCGATCGGAGTGTTGCGCTTTAGAGTTGCGATGGTTTTTGTTTACCCCTTTTTCTACAAAGGCTCCTAGTTATAATCAATCATTCATACTACTATATGTACTAAATTTTTATTTTAGAGGTCGTAATACCTTGCCATCTCTGAATTATGACTTAAGCATAAGACTCTGTATGGTAGGGTGTTACAAATTATAGCAGATCGATAATTTTGGTATTTGACCGGACGTTAAGATTTCAAACTATCCCATTTGAGATGTGTTACGATCCATAAAGCCGATTTGTAACGCATGATGCCGAGTTATAACTCGTGATCTGTAACAACCATATCAAAACATAAAGTCAAATGTAAATACAATATCTAATCTTATATGAGATTAATAAATTTCTATAAAATACTCTTATCACAAATCACAACATAAGATAGATCAAGAGACAAATTTAAATGACTAGACTCTAGACTTATGTGAACTTTTTATTTCTGTTTGATTATACACATTTTTCTCATTTTTGTTATTATCTAATACAATTAACTTTGAGAGCCACTCACATAAAGATACTTAAAACATCTTTTTTTTAAGACATTTTTTAATAATTAAAATTTAATCTATATAATCAATCAAACTGTTTTATTTTTGTCAAAATTAGGCCAAACAAATTAGTTTGATCGAAAAATCGATAAACCAAATTTTGAACCGATCTAAATTAATATTTTTTATAAAAATAACTACAATGTCCCTATTATATTAAATGACTTAATATATATATATATATATATATATATATATATATATATATATATATATATATATATTAAAAAACTCTAATCTTAACCTTTCTCTTTTCTCTATGTCGTAATAGTATTAGAATTTAAGATTTTTAAAATTAATATATATAATAAGAGTATTTTAGTCTTTTTTATAATAAGAATATTATAGTTATTTTTTATAAAAAAAATATTAATTTAGATCAATTTAAAATTTAGTTTATTAAATTTTCGGTCAAACTAATTTATTTGATCTAATTATTTTAACAAAAATAATATAATTTAATTAATTATATAGATTAAATTTTAATTATTAAAAATATATTAAAAAAAATATTTTAAACATCTTTATATGAATGGCTTCTTAGCTGTTTTATCCTTGGCCATCAAAAAATGAGTTTAACTAGCATAATGACATAATCAACGCATTTATTTTATTAACAAAATTATTCTGCCCTTCGTCCATTTTTCATTTTTAAATAGCACGGTGAGATGAGTTAGTCAGCATACCTTGTCATCTAGTCTCTAACAAACTCATTGTTTCCTTTTTTTTCTTTTCTTTTCTTTTAATTTTTTCGGTGATACTGATATACGAGGCAAAGAGCCCAAATAAAAGAAAGAAAAAATTACACAATCAATTTAAGAAAAGAAGTATTTCTCGTATTGTTGGAGAAAATAGAAATATAAAAATAAATTTTTTAATATATAAAAAAATCAATTATTAAACCAGTTACTATAAATTTATATATATATTTTTTAATTATATAATCAATTATCATAATAATTAAATCTGTCATAGTATAATAATAAAATCTACAATAGACTAATAATTTAGTTTATTTTTAATAATATAATTTTTTTTATAAAATATCAAATACGTATATTTATATAAAATAAGATTGTTAATTAATTTTTAATATACAGATAGTATAATTCATATATAATATAAAAACACATATAGCAGAGAGAAATAAGAGATATAAACAATCAAACATACACTCGTACACATCCGAATCAAAATAAAATGGCCCAACTCTGCAAGAGCGACATCAACTCGATTAGCTTCTATATATATAAATATGAGATAAGGAGACTTCCCAGGTCTTTACCACTCCTAATCCTGTTAACAAATTCGTTGGCACTCTGTTAATGATTATCAAAACAATATATGCAAATGGTAGATAGAAATAAAAAATCTTTATTGACTGGTATCATTAGTTTATTACAACAACATGCCAAATATATACACACACTTTCTACATCCCACGCTATTTACTATTTTTTTTAGAAAAAAAAAAGATATTATATATGGTGAAAAATAAATTATAACTTACCTCTCTCTTAGTTAAATTTCAAAGAGTTTGATTTCCATTTTAATTTAGATACATAATAATTTTAAAACTTCAAACCAGTTGTTTTATCTATTAAAGTCGTGAGAAATTAGCAAAAAAAAAAAAATTGTCATTGTAAAAGATACAGTGGACATTAATATAAATTTGAGTAATAATGCTAGTGTAGGTCAAAAAAAGTAAAATTCTGTTAGAGTATTAGTATGAGTCATAGTATAAATAGGAAGTCATTGCTTTTAAAATGAGGAGCTGTAATATATTTTTTTCCATAATCTCAATTTTATTTTACTGTATTGTCTTTTTTACTAAATTGTCCTAAGTTCTTTCTTAGTTTTCACTATCTAGTTCGTATACATCATCATCATGCCCCTGTTTTCTATTCATCTTTCTTCTTAAAAATTACATGCTTCAATTCTCTTGAGCTGGTATATAAAACTTAAGTTTCTATTCTTTAATGGCTGAATCACCTTCAAATTCCAACTCTGTCAACAGTAACAATAACCCCTCAAAATGTCGTTACATCTGTTTCTATCACTGCATCCTTCTTGAATCAACGACTACTCACCCTAATTGGAGACATACTTGGCAAAAATAATCACAAGACTTGATTACAACAAGTTGTGGCTACTATTTATGAGCAAGATTTACAAGATTATCTTCTACTAGAGAAAATTTTTTCTAGGTACCTTTCTGAAGAAGGTCGAATTGTTGGAAAAGAATCTGCTCACTGCAAGCAGTGGAGGCAAGATAACTCCAACCTGATGTCATGGATACTTGCATCAATTGATCCGAATTTCAAAAACAAAATGGTAGGCCGTGCTTTTAGTTTTCAAATCTGGAAAAAGATTGAAAATTATTTCGCTAAGTCAACTCTGTACAAAATCAAACAACTCAAGACACAATTGAAACTCATCAAGAAATATGGATTATCTGACTCTGATTATGTGTTCAAAATCAAACATGTTATTGATTCTCTTGCGACTTTAGAAAACCCTCTTATATCAGCAGAGCATATTGAAGCACTTCTTGAGGGTCTAAATTCTGATTATCAAATACTAATCTTTACTATCGATGCAAAATCGGAAATGGACTCATTAAGTGAAGTTGAAACTCTCATTATGACTCATGATTATATGGTAGATAAGTTTCGAAATTCAAATAGTTTAATTTAATGGCACAGGCTCATTTGACACAAGGCAATTTTTTACCCTCCATCAATCAAGGAAGGGGTTTTGGAGGACGATGAGGCAGAGGGGGTAGATTTTTTCGAGGAGACAAGTTTTTTAATTCAAATTCTAAACCACAATGCCAAGTTTGTGGTCGAACGGATCATATTCCTTGGCATTACTATCATATATTTGTTCAACAAATTCCTCCTCCCTCAAGTCCCACTGCACCCTTTTACAGGCCTCAATCTTATTTTCCTTCATCTTCTGTACCATCATCACAACCACCAGTGCTATTCACCACGCCACCACCACCTATAGCATCATTTCATCATCCTGAGGCATACATGGTTGTTCCCTCATCAGCAGCAGACACTTCTTGGTACCCAGACACAGGTACATCTCACCATGTCACTCCAAATCACTCCAACCTTCTTATCAGTACAGAATATTCTGGCTCAGATAAGATTATTGTAAGTGATAGATCAAGTTTGTCTATTAAACATTATGGAAATTCAATCTTTATGCACAAGACTCAAATAGATGGTTTCAATTATAAAAGTTAATTCACATATCATAGATCACGAAAAATGTAATCAGTGTTTCTAAATTTGCTGAAGATAACAATATTTTTTTTTGAATTTCATGCCTTTATTTGCTTTGTTAAATGTTAGTTCTTCAAGAAGGTTCTCATGCAAGAATTTTGTAGAGGAAGAATCTACAAATTTATTAATGTTGTTGTTCCTCATTTTTCTTCTTTAAATTTTGTACCTAGAATTTTAACTATTACATGTTCTTCTTTTGAATTGTGGCACAAGAGGCTAAGACATGCTGCCAAACAGATTGTACACACAGTCTTAAATAAATGCAATATTATTACTTAGAATACAATTAACTTCTTTAATTTAACTTCTGATAATTCATTGTGTGAAAATTGTATTTATGCAAAATTATACAAGATGTTTTTTTTTTATTCTACTACTACTTACACTGTATCCCTTCAATTAGTATATTCTGATGTTTGGGGCTTAGCCCCTATTATATATCATCTTGATTTTAGGTACTATGTTATATTTGTTGATGTATATAGTAAGTACACTTGTCTATATATATTACAATCTAAATCTCAGGTATATAATGCATTTTTACAATAAAAGATTCTCATTAAAAACTTAACATGATATAAATTAAAGGAGTTACAAACTGATCATAAAGAAGAGTATAGCTCTAATAGTTTTAAAGAATTTATACTTAAACATGGTATACATATCATAAATATTCATGTCCTCATACACATGAACAAAATGGCAGGATTGAGAGAAAGCATTGCCATGTTATAAAAATAGCTTTGACAATGCTTTTTACAGTTTTCCTTTCTCTTACTTTTTGGGATGAAGCAGTAATTACTGCTACATACTTAATCAATAGATTACCTATTCTTGTTCTCTAAGGTAAGACGCCATATGAATTGTTATTTAATCAAATTCTTGATTATTAACATTTGAGAATTTTTGGCAGCACATGTTATTCACTGCTGAGACTCTATAATAGACATAAGTTTGATTATAGATCTCACAAGTGTCTTTTTCTGAAATATGCAGCCAATCACAAAGGTTATAGGTGCTTGTCACCCACTAGTAAGGTGTTTATTAGTAGACATGTTGTCTTTGATGCATCTATATTTTCATATAAAGAATTATTTATAAATTCATCTAATAACTTACGATATACGAAGACTAGTACTGATAATAATTTCATTAATTAGAGTTCTTTTCAGACTATTCCTACTGTACCAACATATGTTGGTTTACTTACACAAACACTCTCTCATGATCAATCCTCCATAATTCAACTTTCTTCATAAGTCGAGCAATAGTACTAACACTAGCTTTAATATAGAAATTTCTTAGCCTGATCAAGTTTTTCCTTCAATTCTGCACCATGAAATTCCTATTCCTAGTTCTGCTATAGAGAGTCAGTTACTCTGTGATAGTTCATAATACAGTCATAGTGTGCCACAAAATCTCCCCATTTCACCAAACACTAATGTCCACTATATGAACACCAAATCTAAGACAGATAAGTCTAAATCCAAAATTTTTCTAACTAAACATAGTGATGAGAAATATGAAGAAAGACCACCAAAAATTATAGCTACTGCTCACACTATACCACATTGGTATGAGGCTATGAAAGAAGAATATAATGCCCTTATGAGAACTAATACCTGAAATCTAGTGTTGTCACTACCTCATGCTAAAATAATAGGTTCTAAATGAATTTTCACCACTAAAAAGAACCCTGATAAATTTGTGCAAAAATACAAATAAAGCACGATTAGTTGCACAATATTTTGGACAAAGTGAAGGTTTTGATTTTGACCAGATTTTTAGTTCAATGATTAGGTTTATTACTGTGAGAATTGTGCTAAGCTTAACCTTATCCAAAGGTTGGGTTATTCGACAATTTGATTTTAATCACGCATTTTTTAATGGAGATTTATCTCAAATTATTTATATGCAGTAGTCCAAGAGTTTTGAAGTCAATTTTAAAATCTTAGTGTGCAAACTAAATCTATCCCTATATAATCTAAAGTAAGCACCATGAGAATAGTTCCTAACGTTGAACAAAACTTTAGAAACATTTGACTTTACCACTGTAAAATCAGATACCTATTTGTTTTTGAAATACACTTCTAATCATGTCATATATCTTCTATGCTATGTAGATGACATTATTATTACAGAGAGTGATTCAACTCAAGTTGACCTGATGATTAAAATTTTAAATACAGTTTTCTCATTAAAGGATCTAGGTGAACTGAGTTATTTTCTAGGTGTTGAAGTTAGAAAAACTACTGCAGGACATATTCATTTATCTCAAACAAAATATGTGAATGATTTATTTTTAAAATTAAACATGGGAGAGGCAAGTGCAATGCCAACTCTCATGATATCATTTCTTTAGCTGTTGACTATAGGTTCAGAAGAATTTGAGGATCCAAGACTATATAGATCTGTTGTTAAAAGTCTTCATTATCTCACAATAACCAGACCAAACGTTTACTTCGTTGTGAGCAAGTTTAGCTAGTTTATGCACATTGGAAAGCTCTAAAGAGAGTTCCTCGGTATCTTCAAGGCACTAAGCAACAAGGGTTACTCTTTCATAAGAATACAGACTTCAGATTGTATAGTTTCGCTGATGCTGATAGGGCATCAGACCTTGAAGACCGGAGGTCAGTCACTGGATTTTGTATTTTTTTTTTTTAGGATCTAATTTTGTGTCTTGGTGTTGTAGGAAGAAAATCACTGTCAATAGGAATTCGATAGAGGCTAAATTTCAAAGTCTTGCAGCGTGTGTAGCAGAGACAGTTTGGATTAAGAACTTGTTTGCTCGAGTTGAAAGTTCAACTTCAGACATTTCTAACTATTTTCTGTGACAACTTAAGCACTATAATGCTTGCTTCTAATCCAGTGTTACATGACAAAACTAAGCACTTCCAACTTGATATACAGTTTGTTTGAGACAAGATCAAAAGCAATGAACTACATGTGGTCCATATCTCAAGACAAGAGCAGATTATTGATATATTGACTAAATCCTTGTTAGCAGCAACCTTTGATAAGTTCAAGTACAAACTTAGAGTGGTCTCAAGACCAATCATAAGTTTGAGGGGGATGTAAAAGATGTAGTGGACACTAACACAAATTTGAATAATAATGCTAGTGCAGGTCAAGAAAAGCAAAACTCTGTTAAAGTGTTTGTATGAGTCATAGTATAAATAGAAGTTATTTTTAAAATGAGGAGGTGTAATGTATTTTTTTCATAATCTCTCAATTTTATTTTACTGTATTGTCTTCTTTACTAAGTTGCCCTAAATTCTTTTTTGGTTTTTACTATCTAGCTTGTATACATCATCATCATATATATCCCTGTTTTCTATTCATCTTTCTTCTTGAAAATTACATGCTTCAATTCTCTTGAGAATCATTACTTAAAAATAAATAACCACACTATGTTTACACAAAAAATTAACCACAAAATTAAATATATATATATATATATATATATATATATATATATATATATATATATATATATATATATATATATAGTACACATTAACATTAAATTATATAACATATTATATATGTATAATAATAAATTTTTAACATAATATTTTTGAATAATAAATATTCTGGTAGTGCACAAATAAAACACTATAATATAAATAATGATTGAGAATTTTAATTTATCATCCTAATTATCCTTCTAATATTTAAAAAATTAAAAATTCAAATATATATTATTTTTTAATATTAAAAAATAAAAAATCAAAACTTTATTTATTTAGCAATTAGAAAGATAATTATGAAAATGGATTAAGACTTTCAATCATTTTTTTTATAATTTACCCATTAAAAAAAAACTTTAGCTCTAATCCTATTATTGTATAGCAATAAATTTTTTTTATGAATGATATTGTTACTTCCAAATCTCATATTATAAAATTCTCTTTGTGTAATTTTTTAAAATTACTTTCTGATTTTCATTATTTTTATTTTTCATAATGATGAAAAGATTTTCATTGTCAAAATAATTTATTAATAATATAAAACAGAATATAGTATTAGCAATTAGAGGATTGTAATATATTATTTTTTAAACTTTATTCTATTTAGCTTTGAATGACATATTGCCATAATATATACTACAGTATTACACCACAAAATTTAGGATTCTGTAAGGCATTTACAAAAACAATGACGTTATATATAAAAATAAAGAATATTCATTAAATAAGTTATTTGTATAAATATATCAAAATATAAAATATATATTAAAAATAAATTAAATATTATATATTTATACACAAATATATAATATTAATTTAGTGACTAATTTTTCTTTAGCACATAATATTTTTATTAAACAAATTAGTTTTCATTCTTTTGATATATACTCCTATTCTTTTTCATTTTTCAAAGCATGCATACTAATAACTTTATCTTGAGATTGAAAAATAATTCCCACCCAGTGTAGTGGGGCTTCTGACAAACCCACCATAAAAAAGGCTTATTATAATATTATATTTTAATATTTTTTAAGTTAATTGAATAATTTTTTTCTCCTCCAACGTTCAACACTTCAACATATAGGAACTAGAAGTTCATAAATTAGGTGAAACATCTCTTCAATTTTTGTTTACGATATACTATGCATAAATCATAATGTTGAATTATTGCGAGGATGTGACAGCAGTTGATTATCATGAATTAATTAGAAAAGTTAATTACTTATATATTCACTTATAAAACTAGTAATGAAACATGTTTTTATGGGATCTAATAATCTATACAACTTGTGCAGTTAAAGTGTATATAGCTGACGCGGCCAAAACATATATTGATCATCATCATGTTCAATGTACGGACTAGTAACTGCAATTTCAAGCTTCCAAAGTTAATCAATTATTTAGGAGATGATGATCATGATGAGAATAACTTGAGATGGACGATGAAGTGTTCTTTTCTCCGCCAGCTGCTTCGTTATTTATATTAACATAACGTTGCTTATACCCTTAATTCCTTTATTTTAATTAGAGGTGTGGGAGAAAATACGAAGGCTTCAAATCTTTAAAACTTTGAATAATATAATAAAAAATAGGTTTCAAATCTTTGATGTGACGATAAATGATTCATAACAACTCATTGAAAAATGATGATGGCCAAATAAATAAAATATAATATAAGTGCCGAATTCAAAAATTTTATAAGAAGGGACAAATTAAATACAAAATAAATTAAAATATAATATAATAAAAAATAATAAAATATAATTTATAATATATAAGTCAAACTTAATAATTATTTGATATTTTTAAATTTATTTTATGATATTTTATATAACTAAAATTATCAATTTATTATTTGAAATAAATTTTAAAATATTTTTTAAATATATATAATCAGATAATCTGTTAAAAATTCGTCTTTTATCTTATTTTAAAATTTTGTTTTAATAATTTTTATTGTATAAAAAATCTATTTAATTATTACTGTTATCATAAAAAGAGTCAAAATAAAAATTTTTTTATAGTTATTATTTTTTTACATTAACATTAATACAAACCTATATTTTTTTAGTAATTTTTTAATTATTTATATATTTATACGTTTTTTATTTTTTAATTTATTTATTAATTACTACTAATATATTATAATACATATTATAATTTATACATATTAAATTACTAACATGTAAATTTTTTTGATGTATTAATATACTAAAATATATTTAATCTATAATATATATATTAATTATATAATAATAATAATAAACTAATAGTATTAATTTTTTTAAAAGGGGGGCACCTTAGGCCCCCGTAAATCCGCCAGTATTCACAATCTTTGCATTCGATATTATTTACTTTCAAAATTATGAATAAACTAATTAATCGAATTACGTGACCAAATAAATATTCGGTTTTCACCTAAAACTCTTCAGTGTCTCTAAAATTAAAAAGTTTCATCGAACAACAGATGAGATTATCTATCCATTTAACAATTAATCAGTAGTAATATTGATGTGACTTGATTGTTATTCGAAAATGAAGATGCTATGCAAAGTCTCGGTTTTGCTCTTGTTCTTGGCCACACTGACTTGCTACTGCAACGCCTTGCCCCTCTCAACCCACAAGCGATGGATCATCGACGACGCAACGGGGAAGCGCGTGAAGCTCACGTGCGCCCATTGGGTTGCACATGCAAAGCCAATGGTGGCGGAGGGTTTGGACCAGTTACCCTTAAACGACATCGTTAAGCAGTTTCCTGAACGGGGATTCAACTGCGTTCGTCTCTCCTATGCCACTTACATGTTCACTCGCTACGCCAACGTCTCCATTGGCGAGACCTTGAGGAGTCTGGACATACCGGAGAGGGTGGCAGCGATAGAGAAGCACAACCCTTGGGTGCTGAACATGACGCACCTTCAGGCTTATGATGCTGTGGTTGATGCCTTGGATAAACAAGGGGTCATGATGCTCATTGATAACCATGTTAGCATGCCTAAATGGTGCTGTGATCGTCAAGATCAGAATGGCTTCTTCAATGACAGGCACTTTCAACCTCAGGAATGGCTTCAAGGTTTGGCTTTTGTAGCCCGCCATTTCAAGCCAAAACGCCATGTGAGTTGTCATATTCAGTGTGAACAACAACATTTATTTTCATGGATTAATTTTGCTAACAGATTATTCACGTTTGGAAGATAAAAATCGGCATAAAGTTATCTTATTTTATGTTCATTAATTATCTTTAAAAACAATAAGTGTATAATTTTAAATGTTATATACATAAAATTATAATTAAATTAGTATTTTTATCTGTAATAATATTAGGGAAATATAAATTTTTTAAAATTATAATCCACTTTCTTCTGACAATATAGATTATGCATCGCACAAAAAATTTATAAAATTAAATTATTTTTATGAAAAGTCAGTAGATTGATAAAAGTCTTTGACTAAGAAGAGCAAGGTATCTATAGATAGAAAATCAAATAATAAGATTTTTAGTTATTATTTTTTATGAAAAAGTCTAATTTTTAAAATTTAACATTTTGATATCTAAAATTTAAAACAATTTAACGTGTATATTTTTATATTTAATTAGGTGTTTATTGTTAAGTCTGTTACACAAATATAAATAATTAATTTTTATACTTGTTATTTAAAAATAATAATTTTTCTCTTTATGTATATAAAAATATAATTAGATATTAGTATAAAAAAATTATACTAATAGTTATAAAATTAACTCAAATTAATTTTTTTAAAACAATTGAATCTTGATTCTAACTTTTAATTATAACATTAGTATTCTCTCCAAATTATATGTAATAAATATCTTAAAGAAGAGAATGAAAATATAGATTAAAAAGATAAGCGGTGAAACTTAAAACTAAATAAAAAACAAAAAAATTATGTATATAATACAATAATAATAATATTTTTATTTAAATTATATTATTTTGTTAATTTTATTTTCTCAGAAGAGAAATATAGAAAAAATAGAAAATGAGAGAAAAGAGAAAAAAAAGATAAAGATGAAGAATGAGAGTGAGAGCGAGAGTTTATTAATTTTGGAAGAAAAAATTATTTTAATTGTAAAAAAATATCGAATGACATATTTTGATTCGTCAAATTACTAATATAAAATATAAATTATATATAGAGTAAAAATAGTAGAGAGAAATAGAAAAATGGAAAGATGTAGATGAGAGAATTTTAAAGAGAGTTTATTAATTTAAAAAATATATTTTTTCTGTCTCAATTTTAATAAGGGAGTGTTATGTAACACATTTGATTAATAAATTAGATAGTAATATATGATACATAATATAGGTATATTTCAATTTCAATTTTAATATTTCAATTGTAATTTTAATGTAATTAAAGAATGTTATGTTACATATTTTGATTGTCAAAATAGTAATTAGTCATTGATAATGTAATAAAAAAATAGATAGAGTGGTTGAAGGAATGAGATAAATAGAGAAAGGAAGAGGAAGGAGAGGAGAACTCTTTAATTTTGGAGGGAAAAATTTGATTTCAATTGCAATGAGGAAGTGACATGTGGCATATTTTGATTGTAAAATTAGTAAGGAGGAGGGAAGAATTCTTTAAATTTGGAGGAAAATATTTGATTTCAATTGCAACGAGAGAATGGTATGTGACACATTTTGGTTGTAAAATTAGTAAGGAGGAGAGAAGAATTTTTTAATTTTGGAGAGAAAAATTTGATTCTAATTGCAATGAAAAAATGATATGTAGCATATTTTTATTGTAAAAATGAGAGATATATAATAGATAATAGATTATTGTCTTTTTAACATTATTGTTAATATATATATTATGTTAATGACATTTTGAAATAACGGAATGTTACATGGGCAATGTATTAATAAGAAGTGAAAGAAAAATTGTGTTTTTCATATCATAAAATATTCAAAAGTAGATTATTTTATACTTTTAAGTTTTAATTTTTAAATTTTTTTAGTTCATTAACAGAATCATATTTATATGATATAATTCAGTTGTTATATATTATTCACATTACATATATATAAGATATCGTGATGTGGAATAGTATCTCAGATTCATACATAGTGCACACAAATTCAACGAAATCTATTCACTTTATAAATATAATACTCAAAACTTTATATTATAAAATTTTATTTGAATCTTTTTTCCAAACCACGCAGATATAGGTATGTCAAAGATCACACTCCTTGAACTAGCTAATCGTTTTTTACTCAAGTATCTTTTTCTTAATTTTGTTGCATTAGGTTGTGGCTATGGACTTGAGAAATGAGCTTAGAGGTTCACGTGAAAGTTCAAAGGATTGGTATAAGTACGTGAGGCAAGGAGCAAGAACCATTGACCAACACAACCCTAATCTCTTAGTTGTAATCTCAGGCTTAGACTTCGACAAAGACTTCACGTTCTTGAAGAACAAGCCCCTTGACCTAAACTTCACCAAGAAGATAGTTTACGAGGCGCACTTGTACTCTTTTACCGGCGACACAGGCAGTTGGAGCCTACAACCGGTGAATCGGGTTTGCGCCTCTGTCCTGGAGTCGGTGCAAAATCTATGGGGATTTTTGATAGGCGGAAGCAACCCAGCACCAATGTTTGTGAGCGAATTCGGTTATGACATGACGGGTGAAAATGATGCGGACAACAAATACATCGTGTGCTTCAAGTCTTACCTTGCAGCGATGGACATGGATTGGAGCTTGTGGTCTTTTGGAGGAAGCTATTATTATCGACAAGGGAATGTTGGTGCTGATGAGAGCTATGCTGTTTTGACCCATGATTGGACACGTTATAGAGACCCTAAATTCCCACACAAGTTTCAACTTCTTCAAGCTCTACTCCAAGGTACATACCCTAATCATCTACTTCATCTAATCATCTAATCCAGAAGTATAGTGCTAATTAATGTGATATTCCGATGCAGATCCAACTTCTAACCTTTCAAAGTCCCAGATCCTGTTCCATCCTTTGAGCGGTAACTGCACGCACGTGAGCCGCAAGAAGGAACTTGAATTTGGTGACTGCAAGAACCATGTTCGGTGGAGTTTCGAAGGAGATAATAATGGAGCTCCAATCAGAAAGATGGACTCTCCTCTGTGTCTAAAGGCAACTGGTGAAGGCCTTCCTCCAACACTCTCAAAGGATTGCTTGTCACCACAGAGTTCTTGGAGATTTGTTTCGGTGACGGGTCTTCATTTGGCCACCAAAAATAAGAATGGGGACCTTTTGTGCTTGGGCACTCATTCTCATTCTTCTAAGTTAGTCACCAAAAAATGCATCTGCGTTGATGACGATGATTCTGCTTGTTTGGATAATCCCCAAAGCCAGTGGTTCCAGCTTCTTACAACCAACGTCTAGTTAAATTAAAGGGAAAAAGATATATAGGTTCTTTACTTTTTAAATTTTTGACAAATATATTCCTGACAAAATTTAAATACAAAAAAGTCCTTGACTTTAATAAACGGAGGACAATTTAGTCCTTCCGTCTATTTTTTCTTTCATACATCAAATGGAACTGGCTGACGTGGTTAAAACGGTGTCCAGGTATCCGCTACGGTGTCACGCTGGAAGGGAAATAAAGTTCGAAGGACAAATAAGTCCTTAACGTCATTTTACAAATAAAGTTCGAAGGACAAATAGGTCCTTAAGATTTTTTTTCAAAATTAATAAACTCTTTTCCTAAATTCTCTCATCTATCTTCTTCCATTTTTATATTTCTCTTTACTATTTTTACTCTATATATAATTATATTTTATATTAGTAATTTGACAAATCAAAATATGTCATTTGATATTTTTTACAATTAAAACATTTTAAATGTAAAAAGTATACACATTAAATTATTTTAAATTTTAGATAACGAATGTTAAAATTAATTATTAATAAAAAATTAGACTTTTCATATAAAAATAATAACTAAAAATCTTATTATTTAATCTTTTATCTACGGATATCTTGGTCTTCTTAGTCAGAAACTTTTGTCAACTTACGATTTTTTTGTAAAAGTAGTTTGATTTTATAAATCTTTTGTGTCATGCATAATTTATACTGTTAGAACAAAGTGAATTATAATTTTTTTAAAAAAATTATTCTCGTAATGTTATTATGGATAAAAATACTAGTTCTAATATAATACACAAATGTACTAATACTAACTTAATACATGAATGATGCACAAATGATCTAATGTTAATTTGATGCATAAATGAACTGATGCTAACTAATGCCACTGGTATGATGAAAACTGAACTAATGCAATTTAACAAATTTTAATATAATACACAAATGCACTAAAACTTAACTAATGCAATTCAAGAAAAAAAATAGAAACAGAAAAAGTCCAATTTCTGCAATTTTAATACAAATAATTTTAAATTGCAGAGTACAATAAGTTAACTAGATTTTAAAATACAAGCATAATTTTATAAACTAAATTCTCATAATAGAAATATAATAGAAGCATAATGAAAAAAAAAATTCTCAAGGACCTATTTGTCCTTCAAACTTTATTTGCAAAATGACGTCAAGGATTTATTTGTCCTTTGAACTTTATTCCCCTTCCAGCGTGGCACCGTAACGGACACCTGGACACCGTTTCAGCCACGTCAGCCAGTTCCGTTTGGTGTATGAGAGGCAAATAGACGGAATGACTAAATTGTCCTCCGTTTGTTAAAGTCAGGGACTTTTTTGTATTTAAATTTTGTCAGGGATGTATTTGTCAAAAATTTAAAAAGTCAGGGACCTATCTGTCTTTTTCCCTAAATTAAATACTTTAGGATTAGCATTAGTTCTTATTGTTAATGGCACCTACCCGATGCCGTATTAGTATTATCGTAATAATAAATCTAGGTGATTACTACCGTAAGATTATTACTTTATACGTATCGATATGGTATAAAAAAATAGACAAATAAAAATTTGCCATGTGAATTTTACTTATTTTTGTCAGCATTTATTTTTTATTTAATTTTTAAAAATATTAAATAATTATATTTATAAAAATATTTTCATATATAATTATATAAAATAAATATATTTTTATAATTAATTTTATTAAATGATTAAATAATCTTTTTTATTTATGTGATAAGAATATTCATTTTTAATAATAATTTAAATTAAAATTAAATCAATAAATTATTTAAAAAAAACAAAATTAATTAATCAAAAATATCATATGTACTTACTGTTCTTCTTCTCATTATCAAAAGTGCCTCAAAAATGATGAACAAACTCTAATCCTGACAAAAGTCTCAAAAGTCAAAACCAGTTTTTGTCTCCCTCTCTCTACTCGCCACGCCCTTCTTTGTTGCTTCCCTAGTCCAGTTTCCACTGCGTGCTCTTCTACCTCGCACTGTCCTACCTTTGTCGCCCTGCTTCACGCTCCTGTCGCCGTCTTGCCTCGCACTGTTGCTTAGTCTGTGAATGTTGTATCACACGATGCTTCTGCGGCCTATGGGTGTTGCCGATTGGAAGTTGCTAGCGTCGCCGTTGCTGTTGCTATCTTCACTACTGTGGTGCTGCCGGTTTAAGTAAGCCACAAACCTCCTCTTCTCCCCTTTGATAGTCCCTTCCTACCTCAGTTCAATACTTTAGTTGAATGTTCAAATTTTAATCAGTTATATTCCTATTTTTTGTTCTGGATATGATTATGAATTTATAATTCTACTGGATTGACTTTTTATATATAATTAAAACATGATTCATTCCCATGTTACTTACTATATACCTCGTTAATGGTTAAAGCAAAAGGAAGCGCTCTCAAAAAAGAATGGACCACATCATCTTACCATAATAATCAATTCACAAACTGTTATTGAGCAAATCAACTTTAATTTTTGAAGTTATAAACCAACTGAAGATTTATATATTTATATATAAAAAATAGATAAGAGTATATTAATATAATAAATTACAGGGAGACTTGTATATTAGTATAATGTTAAACTAAACTCAGTTAAATTTTATTTGAAGTCTTTTAGTTGAATTTTTCTCTATTCTATTTTGTTCTAAATCTTCTCGAATGAACTATTTATTTTTTCTTGTTTAATTTTGTTTTAAATTTGCTGTTGTTCAGTTGATATCCATAGGCACATGTACCTACTGAAATCTGTTCCAAGTGTTGCTAGTAGTTGCACTTTATTTATTTGTGTTTATGGTGTAGTTATTTTCTTATAACTAGTAGAACTAAGGTCTTCTAGTAATAGAAATTCATTGCAAAATAAGACATGCATTAACTTCCTTCCCAAATAATATCCATTTCTCCATTTTTTCGTGTAATTTTGATTCCCTAGCCTTTTTATAATAGATTAAAGTTTGAACATTCAACTAAAGTATTGAACAGAGATAGGAAGGGAATATCAGAGGAGAGAAGAGGAGGTTTGTGGCTTACTTAAACCGGCGGTGCCACAGCAGCAACAACGACACTAGCAACTTCCAATCGGCAACACCCACAGGCTGCAGAAGCATCGTGCGATACAACACCCACAGACTAAGCGACAGTGCGAGGCAGGGCGGCGACAGCAGCGTGAGGTATGGTGGCAAAGGTGGGACAGTGCGAGACAGGGGAGCACGCAGCGGAGACTGGACTAGGGAAGCAACAAGGAAGGGTGTGGCGAGTAGAGAGAGGGAGACAAGAACTGGTTTTGACTTTTGAGACTTTTGTTAGGATTAGGGTTTGTTCATCATTTTTGGGACACTTTTGATTATGAGAAGAAGAAGAACAGCAAGCACATATGATGTTTTTTATTAATTGATTTTGTTTTTCTTTTTATTTTTTTGAAATGATTTGTTGATTTAATTGTAATTTAAATTATTATTAAAAATGGGTATTCTTGTCACATAAATAAAAAGGATTGTTTAGTCATTTAATAAAATTAATTATAAGGATATATTTATTTTATATAATCATATATAAGGATATTTTTGTAAATATAATTATTTAATATTTTTTAAAAATTAAATAAAAAATAAATACCGACGAAAATAAGTAAAATCCACATGGCAAATTTTTATTTGTCTATTTTTTATATCGTACCGATACGTATAAATTAGTAATCGTACTGTAGCAATTACCATAAATTCTATCTATTCTCTGTCTCTATATCTCGATTTCTTAGTTTAATATGAGACGTGATTCAAACCAAGTGGATGATCTCGAACTAAACTGATTTAATAAGATGAGTCATGAACTACTCCTTTGTCATCGTATTATATCCATGACTTCATTAGATCTTGGAATATCATCTTTGGATCTACCTACTTTACCAGGCCAAAATATGAGTTCTACTTATTCTAAGGACTCAGGGACTGAAAGTAAGGTGATCGATCAAACACAGAAAGAACAAACAATCAACCACTACCATTATGGTAATCAAGAAAATCATCCTCTTATGGCTGCAAATTCGAGATACTTCCTTAGCTTGGCCCAGCCTTTATGTATACTTTCCAGAGCTTTTAATGCAATATGCACCATTCCTATTAAGTAAATACATAACAATCATTCTAGAGCTTTTAATGAACAATGAAGAATATGCTCAAGTGAATTGTGGATCTTCGGAATGATTATAATACGTATACACCAAAATCAATTATCAGTATAAAATATATGTTAAAATACAAATATATATTAAAAATAACTTAAATCACACATATATTTATGGGGGATACTCCCATAAAGTTGCATAAAATGTCTTTTTGTAAAGATAATTATGTGTCGTCATATTATTGGACGTTTTAATGAACCGATTTTTTTAAATTTTTTAACTAACCAGAATAAAACCGATTTTTTATAACAATAATCAATATTTTGAAAACCGGCCAGACTGGTAGGTCTAACCGGTTCAACTAGAAACCGACGTGAAAAATGGGCCGGTCTACTTTCCAAAACCCACCCCTTCCCCCTAACACCCACCCCACCCCCCAATTCGTGAATCACTATCTACCTGAAGGCCTGAACTCTGAACTCAAGGTCAAACTCACCCAACCAAAATCCTAAGTTTTCCCTGCAACCATAGTTGTCAGAACCGAACCGGTGATCAAACCGATCAGATTACTAGGTCACTGGTTCAACTGGTAGGTCACTGGTTGAACTAGTTAACCCAGTCCCACATAAGTAAAACATATAAAATAGCTAAAAACTTAAAAATTAACCGTTAAAAAACATATCTCCAATAACATTTTAATAAACATTAAGTCTCAAATCCTAAAAATAAGTAATACGAAAATAAACATAAAATTTGTTAGTACTATTACATAAACAACTCAATTTGACACAATGAAAATAGCAATTCATGGATTATATCTAAGGAGTAATTTCAAAGTCTGGATATCTTTCTTCATCTGACAAATCTGGAGTTACATCTTGATGATTGGTTTCATTCTGATTTGTATTTTCTACAGAATTATTATTAGCTTCATCATCATCTCGATCGTCTTCCAGATTCAATTGATCTAGAATTCCAATAATGTTTCACAAATCATAATCAATAATAAGACAAAACATTTGGTTAAAGCATTACAAAATCATCCCTAACAAAAACATACCCAAGTCATCTAAAGCTGATTGAAGAGACATATTTGCAAGATCATTCCGTAAAGCATCAACTTTTTTAGGAGTTAAGAATCGTGGTGAATCTTCCATTATCCATTCTGAATGATCCTCAAATGCATCAAGACAAATTGGATCATAACTTTGCTTTCTCATTCGGTTCCTATATTATCAATTAACTTGATTATTATTATTATAACTAAAAATTTAAAATAATGCCTTCAAGAAAGAATAATAAAAAGTACATTTGTTGTTGTCTTAAATTGTAATGAACATAAACAAGATCATTAAGCTTTTGATGCTCTAACCGATTCCTTTTCTTTGAGTAAATGTGTTCAAAAATGCTCCAATTTCGCTCACAACCTGAAGAACTACAAGTTTGACTCAAAATACGAATTGCTAACTTTTGCAAGCTTGGTGCTGCACATCCATAAGATTCCCACCATTGATCTTAACATAAAAAGGAAATAATATATCACAATCATAAAATCAAATTATAAACATATCATGATCATAAAAGGCTGATTTTAATAAAAAATTTACCAGGCATCACTGTGCTTCGCTCATGTATTACAGACTGTATCCCAAAGTCTCCTTCAGCATTCTTAAAGATTCTCATCTCACTTGTCAATTTAGAATTCAAATCTGCATCACCATAAGCATATCTCTCAATGACATCTAGTAAGCCAGAAGCTGTTTGCTTGTGCTTTTCAAATTCTGCAGCATTAAATAAAAAAGCTGGATTTAACTAATAACCAGCAGCATGAAGGTTTAAGTTGTGAATCCCAACGTGAATCTAAAATCTTAAAATATGGATCAACAACCCTCTTTCTTTTTTGAAACCTCTTCACCATATCTTCCCTAGCCTTATAAATAACTTGATAAAGGAAACCCATTGCAGCACTATCTTCATCCACAATACGCAATACACGAACAAGTGGCTCAGTAAGCTTAACAATATCAGTGCATTGATTCCAAAATTTAGAATCTAAGACTTGATCCACAAACTTTTTTGCTTTGGCTTCTTTAGAGTAAGCTGAGCTTGTCCATTCTATAGATGTCACCATAGCTCTCAATGCATCCTTTTGAGAGCCTAAATACTTTGCAAAGCAATGAAATTAGTGGCGAATCGAGTTGGAGCTGGACGAAGTATTTCTCATCTGCCTGTGAATTTTCTCATCAAGTACAAAGGATGGCAGTGATTATAGATATACTTCGTAATCTTTGAAGCTTGTGACACAGTTTCACTCACTTTCACTAACTTCCCAATATCCTGCATCATCAGATTAACACAATGTGCCGTACAAAGAGACCAATACAATCTAGGAAACTCCGATTCCAACAACCTTCCAGCAGCAACAATTTGTAGCATTATCCATCACTACATGTACAACATTCTTAGGACCAACAAATAACACAACATCCCTAAGCAACTTAAACAAAGCATCAGTAGTTTTTGAGATATAAGATGCATCAACTGACTTTAGGAAAACAGTTCCTTTAGGGCAATAAACCAAGAAATTAATTAAAGTACGCCTACAACAATCAATCCATCCATCAGCCATGATAGTACATCTAGTTTGTTTCCAAATCACACGATAATCTTCAATCATCTTCTTTACATCTTCAACCAATTTACTCAACAAATATCCACGAACTCTTCCATAATTTGGCCCTTTATACCTTGCACCCATGTTTGCAATAGCATCGATCATCGGGTGATAATAAGTTGAATTAACCGCATTGAATGGCACAGAGGCATCCATCATCCATCTTGCAATAGCAATATCACACTTCTCCACAATTTCTTTGCTTTGAAGAACACTTTTGAGAGTTGGTTGAGCTCCAGGTGTTGCTGCCGGTGGAAAAAAAGGATTGTAATCCCTTGATTTGTTTTCCAACTCCCTGTCTAGAGCTAGGTGCTGGAATTCTTGATGTTTGTTGTTGTCGCATCTCATTACATTCAATCCTCATCAAATTCCCTTTTAACTTCATCACAAGCATTATAACTTTCTGCATATTCTTCTTGAGTTTTTCTTTCCTTGGTTCGAAGATCTTCAATGTTTTGATTGAATTGGTGTCTCACCACAGCTGGCACCTTTCAACATGCCTTAATATCTCCGCCTTTTCCAACCAAATGATGCTTAACCCGGTTAATTCCTCCACCCTTAATAAGCTTTTCGCAATAAATACATAACAGAACAGTTTTTTCTTTCTCCACAACTTGTTTACAATGGCCCAATGCAGGATCAGTTTTTCCTCTATTACTATTTTTTTGGGTTCCAATTGTTGGATCAGGAGTTGATCCTTGTTCTTGAGAAGTTGTTGTTTCTGATGGTGTATTTGATGAAGCCATCCTAAATTCCTAATCAACTAGGACTAAATGACTAATCAACAACCAACAATCTAACAACAATGGATAATCAATAAATTGAACAAAACTCAAACATAAATCAACAATCAAGAGAGATCAAAATCAAACAGAAATCAACATAGATAATCAACAAATATCACAACAATATGTTACAAAAAACTAAACAATCAACACTCTAAATTCTAACAGAAATCAACATACATAATCAATCATTAATCAATTAATTCTAACTAAAACTAAAGTACTAAATTATTGAAAATTTAAAATCTTGAATAACTTAAAAAAAACTTAAAAATACAAACCTGGAGGGAAAAGCAGAGAAGAGGGACTGAGGGAGACTGGAGGTGATCACTGACGAGCAGGAGGCGATGAGCAGTAGGCGACGAGTAGTAGCAGTAGCAGGAGGCGAATTGAATCTTCGATTGAGGTGCTTCTTAGCTGTTGTGAGTGGCGCACTGTGACGGTTGCCTCCTGCGACGACGGTGAGCCGGGTGAGGTGGCTGAACAGGTCTCTCTCACACTCTCTGTCTCAAACTCTTAGCTCTCAGGTGGTCTCTCATGGAGTCATGGCCAAAAGGTTTAGGAAGGGAAAGAGGGAAAGGGAATGGAGGCAGGAGGCTCGAGCTAGGGTTTTCAGCAGCTCAATTTACTTTACTGAATTTTTTTTATTTTAATCGAAACGACGTCGTTTCAAGCAAATGGAAAAAAAGAGTTCGAACTGGTCCGGATTAAATGAAACCCGCTGGTTCACCAATTTTGGCCAAACCTGGCCAATTCAAACTGGGTCTTTCCGGTTCGCTTCCTTGTCCGGTCATGAAGCTCACCCAGACCGGTTATACAACCGGTTCACTGGATTTCCGGTTTGATCGGGCAGTTCGGTCCGGTTCCAACTTCCAACAACACTGCCTGCAATGGTTCTGCAGTAGTGCCGCCGCCGTCCGTGCTGTCGGCGCCTCTGCTTCCTCTCTTGTAGCTCGGCATCCTCCTTCCCCCTGTCCCCGTCCTCCCTGGCTTCTCTCAAACTTGGAGCAACTCGCTGCTGTGTCGACACTCGCTGTTGTGTTGCCGGTCGCCGTCCATGTCTCCGTCGAAGGTTAGCGGCATTGCTTTCACTTCTTCGGTTATTCTCATCCTTTTATGCCCTGTTGCTGATTTTTGAATGTGAAATTGTGAATGGATTAATGGAAAATCAAATAATTGATTTTGTGCTGTTGCTCTTTTTTAATTCCTGAAATTTTTGTTGAAATTTTCTTGTTGCTGCTAAAAATAGAAATCAAATCATTATTGAAATTTTTGTTTAGCTTTATTGATTTCAGGTTTAGTGTGATTAGGGATTACTTGTTACTGTTTTGAAACGATTGTTGCTGAATGCTAAAAAAAAATCAAATCAAGTGTTGTTTGTTGCTGAGGGATAACTTTTATTGCTGAATGCTGAATACTGTTGGTAGTATTAATTTTGCGCTGTTATTAACTTTCTGGTTGTGCTGGTGTGGGTTGTGGGTTCTGGTGTGCTGTTGTGTGTTTTGTGGCTCTGCTGTGTTGATCATCTTACTCAATTGTCAATTTTCACTCTTCACTTGTATTGTGTTGATCATCTTTTTCAATTGTCAATTTTCTTTATCTGAGAAGGAAAATGGCAATCTGAACCAGCAAAAGAATTTTCGCAGCATCAGCGTGTGCTCACAATCGCAGGAACAAGAAAACTAACTCTCTTTCTGCCCTCTAGTAGCTCTTCATCTTTCTTTCTATTTCTGCACTCATTCATTGTATAGTAAGTCAACCCTTTGGGTTACTGGCATAATTGAATTGGAGATTTAAGAGAGAATGTTGATTTCTTAATACTAAAAATTCACCTTTAGTTTTGATCTAATTGTTTTGTTTAATAGGAACTAATATAATCTCTTTATGGCTTTATCATTGTTGTTTTCTAAGTTATACTAGTTTCTTGTAGGAGAATTAATGCTAGCTAGTCTGGCCTTTCGTTTTGCACAAATAGCAATATGTAAATACGGCCATTTTATCAAAACTATAGTCACAATTAGGAAGTTTAATTTAATAGTATATGATGCAGATATGCCTACGATACAGATATTTGAGCAAAAACAAAGTATTCGTACATTATAGTCAAAAGAGTCTTGCGTGTGCCACTACAATTATTGTCAGAAGAGTCTTGCATGTACCAATTATTGGCTTGCCAGGCATTATAGTCAGAAGACTCTTGCGTGTGCCACTACAATGATCGTTTGGAACAAGCCCTTCCCTGAAATCATAAAATTAGAATATTATACTATAGTGGTAGAAAAGGTTATAAAAAATTATATGACAAATTAGCAATAAAATGAGAAATAAGTTAATTTTACTTACTCTGGATCCAAATTGTTTTCAAAGATGTAAGCAGCAATGGCCAATTCTTTATCAAAAATTTTTATCTCTTTAGTTAGCCGAAATAAAAGGTCCAAACACTATAAAAATAATGGCAACAAAAAATAAATTCAGTACTCATTCATTTTGATCAACACAAAGTTCGAAAAAAATGCAATTATAAAAATATAAATATTTTATAAGTTGGATTTTATCGTTTTCAGATCTAACGAAAACATGGCAAGTGTTTTAAACCGCAGTAAAAATATTTATAAGTTACTAACTAAAGCCACACTTACATCGATAATATAAATACTAAAGTTGCATTTGCATGAAATATGATTTTTTTTTACCAAGTTAATTACCGAGGATGGAAAAGCACAATGTAATAACGTTAATTATTTACTCAAAGTATACACACAAAATCAACCAGATATTTTTTTCATATTAAAAATAAAAAAATTTTCATCTACTAACGTTATCCAAAAAGTTAAGTACTCACACGTGACATGTCATCCCCATCCATATTTGGATTGTAGTTATTGTAGTAAATCCATGGACACCCTGGAGAAAGCTTCTCTGCAAATTGCAATTCTTTCTGCAACTCCAAAAAATATGATAATTATTTTAGGCACTGTTACTTATTTGTCAATAATGTCCTCTCAACTGATCAGCTTTTCACGACATCAATAAATCAAATTCTCATATCAACAATTGAAATTTAGCTCCCTAGTATTAATCAGGATTCTAATCAACCTTCCAATGTCACTAACAGGCACAATATGATGACCAGAAAAAGAAACTGGTACTCACAAGCCTAAAGCCCTCAACAGTGAAGCTCAGACCTCATATCTAGTAAAAAAGAGAGGAGAAGTTGAGGAAGAGATTGTATTTTATGACTTAACATTAATATTATAATATGTGAGAATACTAAAAAGATTTTCACCCCTAAATGGGAACAGTGGCAAATCCAATTGTTGAATGATGTTGTGTATTGTGAACTATAACATCATCTACTGTGTACTATTTTGATCAAATGCTATCTAAGTGGTATTTAATAGTTGTTATTTAAAAAAAAAAACATAAAACCTTAACTACGGAGATCGATAATCCACGCTTTCTTCCCTTGCACCTCCAAGTACTCTTCTTCGTGACTGGTTCGTCATCCAAACACATTGAGGGATTGGCATCAAATATTTCTTTCAAATAGTCTGACAGGGGAGTAACAACTGGAGCAGTATTCGAAAGCTTTATGCATTTCAAAGTGTCCGACGACGGTGTAACAACTGGAGCAATATTCAAAAGTTTTACACAGTCACTCCTACTTTTTGGTGAGGAACCAACCGTTTTCACAATCTTTGGGAGAACTGCTGTTATCCCTTGCACAACAGCTTCGCAAATCATCATCGACAGTGCCTCGACAACACCCTTTTCAAGCTACAAGATGCCATAAAATAAGATGCCTTACTTGTATAATAAGGAAACAACACAGCAAATATAAACATCACAAAAGATAATTAAAGACATGTTAAATAGAGTATGTCAAGAAAGTAATGCATCTTCGGGTATTGTAGCCCAAAAATAGATTACCTTCTCATCCAAGGCGGAGAAGTCCATGTTTGATTCTCCCTTAGAAGTTACAGAGGCATCTAGTATGTACTACTCAAGCGAAATAAATTTTAGTATTTTTATTAGACTAAAAAAAACTACTAAACAGAGTTTACAAAAGACTAAAAATCCGATCATTTAACAAAAGCAAGCGTGATTACCTTATTCATATTCTCTGCTCCTCTGATCTGCGGTGATTAAAAAAGGAGTGTTAGGTTTAAACTTTCATGATAAACACTGTTATTTATAGAGATAACTAACAAAGATAACGAAAAAATCTATTTTTAATAAAGATATCTTAATAAATCAGAAAGATATTATAATTTTCCAACTAATAATCAAATTAAATCCAATTTTTTGTAAAGATATCTTAACAAATAACTAAGATATTTTATTTTTTTCATTTGATATTCATATTCAAATTTAAATTCAATCTAGTATTTTTTTATAAAGATGTCTTACAAAATAATTACGTTAATCCAGTTTACGATTTTGTAATCAAATTAAAGATCTGAAATTTAAATTCTAGTTTACCTTTTGTTGCGGGATCGAGTTGAAAGGTCGGCCGACAGATCCTTCCTCAATTCCATTGCTCTCTTCTTTCTCCTTCGATCAAAGTCCGGTCTCTCTGTCGGTGAAAAGAACTATCAAAGCTCCCTTACTTCTCCTTCTTTCTTATCCCGGGGCGTAACTACTATTTTACCGCTTAGTCTTAGCGACCTCATGATTTTTTTCGAGCCACTGTTCCCTGAAATTGTCACAGGTGCCATCTGGGCCTGAGATGTTCTCATTTTTAATGCGTATAGCGGCTATAACCAACTTAAGATGAACCCCGTGGATGCAAAAAAGAGTAAATGGCAACGATGATGATCAAATAAGTTGGGTTTTGAGAGATGTGGAAAGTGAGTGGAGGGAGAAAAAGAGAGAAATATGAAATACAGAAATAATTGAAATGAAAGATAGAAAATTAGGGTTTCTTCCCATTCAACAGACGCGTTACTAAATAAATTCTTAATTACATATTTATTTTTAAAAAAATAAAGATAATCTATTATCTTTTAGAATTAATTACTAATGAGTACACATAGGGATTGACTCGCAGTAGGATTCAAAATTTAAATCCAAAATAAAGTATTTTTTTATTCAAAATTTAAATCCAAAATATTTTAATTTGTTACTTTTAGAAAAGTATGAAAAGATCTCAATTCTATTACAATATATTAATTTTGTCATCATATAATTTTATAGTCAAATTCAATTGTACAAAGTTAATAACTAAAAAATAACTCACATTATGTAACAACAATATCAAAACTAAATCCTTATAATAAAAAGTGACAAATTTAAGTTATAAACATGTATAAATAATTATAATAACAGATAAGTTATAATAATAATAATAATAATAATAATAATAATATATTTTATGTTTATCATAAAGTGAGTCATAGTTTACATATCCGTTCCAACGAAAATCTAGTCGCATCCTACAACTATACTGATCTTTTTTATAGTGTGGATCTTATCCGATTCAGTGACAGCGCGAATCAAATAATAGCCGCGATTGTCTTCATGAGTGCTTATGTTAGAGAACTTGAATTTCATATTTGATTTAATTTCAAAGAGAGAAAAGATTAATGTAATTGATTATACGGAATATATATCTTTTTAAAAGAACCTTCGTGCAACTGCTCTTAGCAAGATAGAAATGGCATAGTCTAGAACTCTTTTGTTTTCATCTTTTCTTACTTTGACTTTATATTATGTCATAAAAAATATCTTCGTTTTCTTTTAGTGCCATATTAAGTTCACATTAATAAATAAGTTCAAATTATAGTTCAAAATTTGTCCTAAAGATCATAACCTTAAATTATTGAACTGTTAACGAACCAAATTTGAATTGGGTAATGCTCTGTCTTTACTCATGTACAATTCTATAAACAAATCAAATTCATGTTGTCACTATATTAATACTGAATTAAAGTTGCATTAAATTGCTATATGATAATTTAGACTTGTTCCTGACTAAAAGTATTATCTAAATTCTTTTAACATTATAGTATTGTATCATAAGTAGCCTAAATAATAACATTAAGAAAAAAAGTAATAAATTAAAGAAATTAATTTTCTTCTACTACTTGAATTAATAGTTGGTATAACAAATTTTTTTTCTTTCATATATTCAAAAAGTATTTTCAAAAGCCTTTTTACTTAATAAAAGTATTTTATAATATACTATTAATATTTTATAAAATAATATAATATTATAACTATTTATAATATCTCAGATTTCTTATCTTTAATTTTATATAACTAGTAACCACTTTGTGTAGGTACACAAATATATCCTTAACTTATTTTTTCGATTATTTCTTTTCTATAAACATATTATAATTGTTAATTTTCTATCGTACTCAAAAAGATAATATGAATTTACGTGATTTTTGTACATTCAGTCTGGTCAGATTATTTTCCTTAGTTGTAGTTGCAAAAATAATTCTAATGTATAAATATCTAAGGTCTAGAATTCAATACCATAGATATTATTTAAAGGGTAAAGTATATTTCTTATCCCTAAAGTTTGACAAAAGTTTCAAAAATATCCCTAAGTTTTATTTTATTTCAATTTTGTCTCAGATGTTTTCGATTTACATCAAATATACTCTCGACGGCTAAATTTTCAAAAAATTTAAGACCAATCTAACAATAATGCATAAAAATTATGCTTGATTTGTTTGTGTTGAAGGTTGTTCTTATGAAATTGTTATTGAATTGGTCTTAAATTTTTTGAAAATTAGCCGTCAGGGGGTATATTTGATGCAAATCGAAAACTTCTGGGACAAAATTGAAACAAAATAAAACTTAGGAGTATTTTTAAAACTTTTATCAAACTTCATGGACAAAAAATATACTTTACCCTTATTTAAATAACTGAATTCTAATATTAGGATTTGATTAGTTTATTCTCCAAAAAAATGTTCTAATTTAATACTAGTTATACTACACATAACATAACATATAAACGTCTTTAAAAAAAAAAGACATTTTTAGTGTCTCTATTAAAGTGGTCTCCAATTACTTCTTACTAAATAAATGCTCTAACCAACTAAGCTACAAGAACTGCTTGAAAAAATTACATTGACTATTATACTTGACTGCAGTAAATTAGACATAAAATTCCAACTTCAATTTTGTTGGCCAATTCTCTCATGGTCCAGGCTATCAGCAATATAAATATGCAAAAATGAACCCATCACAGAACAATTAAATAAAGTTTTAAAGTTTCTAACTAACTTAAGTGGATCTAGTTGTTAGTTCACTAATCCATTTAAACAAGTATTGGAAATTCAAATTTTGTTTGCAACAATCCATTAGCTAGCGACAAATTTCAATTTTGACAAATTAATCTTTGATTTACCAAGTTGAAAAATATGGCAAGCAACCAAAAAATTTGAGAAGTTTATGTTCTTCTCATTACGACGTTAAACTTATGTAAAAAATAACACTTTAAAAGTAATATACATTTTATTTTTTATTTTTTTTGGACCCTTCAATAAAAGTTCAATATAAATGTTGAGCATGCAAAACCGTGAAATATGTTACAAGAAAAGAATAATAGTTACATGAATCTTTCTCATTTTCTTAATCTTTCAAGGGACAAAGATATACTTTTTGTATTAATCTTTAATCTTCAATTTTTTCTCTCTTCTCTCTAAAACTTGATACATATCTACTCTATTGATCCACCAGCACTGGATATGGGCGATAACTTGCAAATTAATAGAAAACTTCGTAGCATGTCACTAGTCAGTAGTTCCTCAATGATTTGCAATTCAGCTCTCAAAAGTTTTCCAAACCTTCACCTTCATTTCTGCCCTGAATTTAAGATTCCAAAATCATTATCACTCTCCAATATGAGCATGCTCAATCAATTCAACTAGCCATGCACTCTTAACATGTAAGGATGTTTAGGAGGCATAGGCCCTTTTCAGTTTAAATTATACATTAGTTTATCATTACCCAACAATATAAAATCTCCAATATGATCTCTGTTGTAAAAAATGGTGCCTGGTGTATTTCATCAACAATAGTTAATGAGAAATAATTGGCCACTTCTATTTAGTCACTTTCTATGTCTGTTTTATCATGCCTCAAATTATTAGGATATGCCCTATCATAATTTGTAATTTTTGCTGATTCTTGAATTGAACAGAAAGTACTTTGCCTCATCTTACCAATTAGTATTTCAATGTAATCCAACAATCCCAACCCTAAGAGACGATTTCGCAGCAACTCAATGGTAGTATCGTAAGACGATATTCCTTCATCAATCATCATCTCGAAGTACTTACATGCCTCCTCTAGCTTTTCCTTTTTTTTTGCATAAACCATGAATCATGACAGACTATGTAGACACAAAAGAATAAAACTTATTGTCTCTCATGCTTTCCCAAACTTCAATCGCTTTGTCAAACCTTCCTATCCTAATCAGCAATTTCAGCACCATATTATATGTATGGCGATCAGGAAGACAGCTATCACATTCACCATTCTAGACGTCAACTTTAGAACCTTATTGACCTCACAATGGTCATAGTGGTAAGCGAGTATCGCATTGTAACTCCAAGTGTCCAGTTTTACTCCGCTCGAGTTTCAGTGAGAAAAGGGAGAGGAAGGAGACACTAGGACTATATTTTTTAAAATTTTCAGGTCAGCTTGATAAATTTTAGTGAGAGATTAAGCTTGAATTCGGGGTTGGGCAGGGATAAGGGGTTAGGGTTAGAATTTTTTTTAATAGGGACCTAATTGTATTTTTAAATTATTAGGGATTAAAATGTCTGCAGAATAAAAATTCAAGGATATATTTACTTTTTAATAAAAAAATTTAAATATAATTTGGTTTAGATTGTTTAGAACAAATCGGATCTAATAATTATAATACAAACAATAATTGGGTTTATTATTTTTGCTATAATAAATCGATTTTATTCTAATTTATTAAAAAATAGCTTATTAACCGGTTTAATAAAGATGTCCAATCATATTATGACACGTATACATGTCTTTAAAAAAATAGTTTTTGTGCTTTATTAAAGTGGTCTCTTATATTTATATATAAATATATTCGTGGTTGATTTTAGTAACTAATTTTAGTGTACGAATAGCATTTTATTTTCAGAATAATTACTTGGCATAAAAAGGATAAAAATTCACATATCAAATTATATATTTATATGGTATCTTTTAATTATATTTACATAACAGTTCCCTTCTATTGAAATGGAGAATATTTCAGGGATTAAAATTTCATTTTAGAAAATGTGTATAGTAAAATAAAATATTCATAATTTATTTTTTAAAAGAGTAAAAAATTATTTCTTATCATTTATACTATTAAACAAACAGGATTTTTAATTTTAATCTGCAATATATTCTGATTTATAATATTTATAGGAATATAAATTATTGAAAATATATTTTTTACTTCTAAAACAGCCATCCACAGCATGTATTAAAATTTAATTATTTGTAGAAATTTATATAAATAGGTAAAAAAAATCAAAAGTCAACAACATTTTTTTTAAAATGAATATTTATGTGTAGTTTATATATAAAATTAATAACTAAAAACTATTAAATAAATTGATATATTTAATTAAATTATTATTGAATAGTTTTTAATTACCAATTTTATGTTAATACATTTTTTTTTGGTAATAAATGTTAAAGACATTATTAGCTGAGTTTTCACTTTTTCTAATGACATGACATCGAATTCGTTTTTGTCGCATCCAAATTGGACGTTGTACAACTCCGGAACTCTATAAAAACATAAAAAATTGGGCCTATCAACCGTCCACCGCATGTGGTATAAGTGACGCAAACCACATATTAATCGGCCTTAAGTTTCACGCCTATAATATTGGGCTTTACTTTTACGCAACCCTCGGTATCCAGTTTATAGACGACAATATTTGGCTTAAATTTATTGTATATAATGGGCTCACATTAGACTCTACCCAATCAAAATCCCAAATATTGGGCAATCACTACCATCACCTTCACACCCTTCCTGTTTTTTTTTTTTTTAATTTTTAGTAAATTACATTCTTTTGTGCTTGAAATTTAATAAAAATTTTAAAAATTTTATTGTATTTTAATTTTATACCAAAATTTTTTATTTACATTAAATATATTTCTAATAGTAATTTATTGGATAATAACAAATCTTTAAATAAAATTTTATTTCGTAATGAATTAGTTTTTTATTTACCCGACTAAAAAATAACGTAAAATAAAATAAAAAAAAAACAGTATCAGTTGGAAGCTATTCTGCTATAATCAATCATTCCAACAGCTAAGACAATATTCAATTCTAATTACATGGAATGGAATAGTCCTTTTTGTATCTCTATTTTCAACTTCCAACATTCCTGCTCCGTAAGCAAAGCGATGGCGGGAATAAGTTGTTATTTTTGGTAGATATAGATATGGATATGAATATACTCATGTGACTTCTCTCTGTTCTTCTTAGCTTGTCAACAAACAACAATCATTAATAGAACTTACCTTTGTTGACTACTAAATCAAACAATTGAATCCAAAACAACTACCATAGTCAAAATAAAATCAACCCACCTAAAAATACACGTGATCCATAGGGCGACAAAAATAATCACACGGTTACTATTATCTCAAATCAATTTGCCAGGTGGCAAAAGCTACGCCGCTGATAATGTAGCAAATTTTGGGCCCCACAGAATTATTACCCGCCAACTTAAAAGATTCTTGTGTGCACACTCAGACTCAACAAAACAAACTTTTCTATCTTATCTTCCTCTGTTTATTTTATTTTCTCTCTCTCTCTCTCTCTCTCTCTCTCTCTCTCTCTCTCTCTCTCTCTTGCACTTTTTCAAACCCCTGCATTTGCAAAACCCAAAAGGGTGGTGCCTTAAAAAACCGAACTTTCTTTACGTTTTGTGGGTAGGGAAAGTTCGGTGCAAACAATTACAATGGGGGAACAACTGGAGAAGCAAGAGAGGGCGGTGCTTATGGTGGAGGACGAAGAAAAGGACGGGTTGTTGGAGGGAATGGCGGTTTTGGACTTCGACATGCTGTGCTCCTCCGTGGCGTTGAGAACCTCGCATCGGAATTGGGGGAAGCTTGGGAGGGTTGTTGGGAATGATGATGATGATGAAGAACAAAATGGTGGAGAGTTTGGCGGGGTTTTGAGGATGTGGGAAGGTGAACTCCTTGATTGTTTCGATGATCGTCGCATTCTTCTTGAATCCACATGGTAGGTAATTTTATCACAAAAGTTGCAAATTGTGTACATCAACGTACAGCTTTATTATTAACTTGTGCCCGGATTTTTGTAACTATTGTTCTATGTTTGATTATTGTGTGTTCTTTTTTCTTTCATGTATGATGTTAAAGAAGGTAAGGTTCATCATGTTGAGGGAAATTTATCATTTTTCTTTTAATTTTTTATTTCTGTATAGATAAGGTATATATAGAGTACTCTGTTTGGAGATTCTCATGCTGTATTATGTCATGTCTGAAATGTTTAGAATATTTGGTGTTGCAGCTGTCCTTGCTACCGATTTGGGAAGAACATGAAGAGAGCTGGTTTTGGTTCTTGCTACATTCAGGTATGCTTAAGTTTGAACTTTGGGGAATGATTCAATTTCAATGTTAGAATTGGCAGTTTTTGTTCATGTTAAGTAGGTCTCTGAAATTATTGGAACTTCCCTGTCTAATTTTGCAGGCAGCAATGTATTTCCTGCTTGCCATTGGTGCCTTCCTTAATTTTATTGCCTTTGCTGTCACGAAACGGCACTGCTTTCTCTATCTGGCAGCTGCCTTCATCTTCTCTGTTGGATCATATTTAGGATTCTTCCGGTCACGTATAAGACATAAGTTCAACATCAAGGTGACCCTTTTCTCCATTTATTTTATTTATCACCCTTGCAATTTTTATGCCTTGAGAGGTTTTGGTCTTCCTTTTTTTTCTTTCTTAAGAATGACAATTATTATTGGATTCAATTATATTTAAAGGTGAAATTATTAGTAGTGTAGCTAGAAACCCATTGTTTGGATAACGATGGAACCTTGTTATAACAAGCTGGCATCATTGATTGATAATTTGTAATCCATAAAACAGACAAAATTATGCTGTGGTGGTAACCTGCTAGTATTCCATCATATCTCATAAATAAAATATACACAATTATGTTCTGGCCTTTATCTTTTCTCCTTTTTTTCCTCTTTAATTGGTATAATTAATTTGAACTCAATCATGGAGGATTATAACAGCAAATTTTATAGACATATTTTTGCATACATGAAGGTTTATTTTAAAAAAGGTTGGTTGACACATAATTTTGAGTCGTGTGATTTCCTCATATGAGAACAAAAAAGCAAGACTATACATTACTTATTCATTTACTTTTATTCGTTGTTGTGTCTTGTGCGATATAATTTGACTAACTAATGCGTTTCTTGTACTGAAACCTTCTGCAGGGTAGTGATAGTTCCTTGGATGAGTGCGTCTACCATTTTGCTTGTCCTTGCTGTACATTAAGTCAGGTCATTTTCAAAATTTTATCTCATTTCAATTTGGTTTTCCTGATATATTTTGTTGTGATATGGGAAAGAAACTATGGAATATGGACTATATTTGCATCCGATTAAGAGAAATGCTCGGTTTGCATCGTATACTAGGTCAACTCACACCTCCACCACCATTGAATTGACTGTATCGTAATAGGATCGTGAGTTGTTCCTTTGTATGATCCAAAAAGAGTACACTTGTGGTTACTTATATTTAAAATTAGTAATGATCATAACTTATATGGTTCTAACTTAAGATGCGTAATTGGTATCAATCTTAATATTGAATATTGGTATCGTTTGTAATATGATGCAGGAGTCTAGAACCTTGGAGATGAACAATGTTCAGGATGGAACTTGGCATGGTCGTGGTGACACAATATGCATCGATGGCTTTGGTGGAAAGGGCAAGTTAAACCCTCCTCCTCTTATTACAGTCGAGTCTATCAATGATAAAGGTAGCATGGAAAAGAACACAAATTTACACAATCCAGCTTGAATTCAAGTGCACGTGGGGAATATTTGAAACAATGGTTCTTCACCTGAACTGAATCCTTATGTGTCTGCATGACATATTTCATTACAAGTTTCTCACGGATGTTCTCGCTCGAGCGAAGAAATACAGCGCAGATTCCATCGGTCCTTGAAAGTTTGTACTCAGGACTCAGTGGTAAGGAGGCATAGAGAAAGAATTTCTGTGTGTGTTCTATGTGATTGTTTCAATTGGTTTCAGATAGAGATCAATGTTCTGTTCCAATTTGTCTCAGCAGGGTGAGCTGTTAAATTTGCACTTCTACTCTACATACAGCTTCTGTGTTTCGTTCTCAACAAACAGAGTTTAGTTTTACCAACCCTTTGTAATATAGTTTGTCTTTCTGAATTATGAGTGGTGTTGTATATCTGTTCTACATCATTGTTGTATATATATTCAACGGATTAAGTATTTTTAATGTTAAACTTGTACATACACTTGAAGCCTGAAGAGCTTAGTTCCTCTGGTTAAGTTTTTTGTGTCGAGTTTGCTATACTAGTGAATTGTTATCAATCCAAGGTGTTGTACATTTCAGTTTGTGCTGTATATCTTAGTCTTCTTTGTAGGAATAATTACCCAAAAAAAGTTCAAGGATAAAAACATTCAGCTGTTTTTGTGATTCCTAGCTCAACAACGCCCACAGATTTAATAAAAGATCAGCAAAATGTTCAACTATAAGTTTGTCAAACACTGAATGCTTTCATTGAGAGTCGAACTCAAGACCTCCCGCTTACTAAACGGGTGCTCTAACCAACTGAGCTATGAAAGCTTTTTTGGTATTACTTGAAACAGTTAAAAATAAAAACAAAATATTTATTGTCCTACTTTGGTATTTTTGATTCTATATACCAAACCATTTGCAGTGTTCAAGTAACAATTTATTTACTAGATAAAATCTTCAAATGATTCATTTCTAATATTTTATCTTTTCTTATGGTTTTTACCTATGTATAAATATGCATCCATTCCAAAAGAAAATGACTCAATTGACCTCAAAAAGCCCAAGAGAGTCGAGACGAGTAGATGTGTTCTATTATTTTATCATTGATTTGAGCCGAAAAAGAATAATAATAAGAGATGTTAGAGTATAATTAGAATTAATTAGTATTATTTAACATATCCAAATATTTATTATAGGATATTACGTCTTTATTATTTCAATTCTCTTAGCACCTATAAATATTTTTCTATATTGTATCATTTTACACAACTTGAATATTCAAAAATCTTTTTTCTATTGCTCTCTCTTTTCTAACATGGTATCAGAGTCATGGTATCTTCTTTAAAAATGATAAGTTAATTTTCTTCATATGAAATCATCGTATGTTTTATACTTTTCTTCCGTGCTATTTTTTTTCTTTTTTTTTTTTGTCAATGCTTTGATGCTTTTCTGACCTCACCAATTATCTCATCCACTACTTATTTACTTATTCTCATAGAGAAACCATATGCTTTTAGTTACCTTCTAATAGTTTGTCATCTCTTCACACTTTATCACTTTTCAGCAGTTTTCTGACCGTTCGCCATCTTTTCAGCAATTTTTTGGCAGTTAGCCATTCTTGCGACAGTTTTGTCTACGTTCTCTTTCGGCAATTCCGTCTGCGTTTTCTTTCGGTAGTTTTGTCTGCCCTTCCTTCCAACATTTCTGTTTGTGTTTTCTTGTGACAGTTTCGTCTACGCTTCCTTCCGGGCTTCCGGTAGTTCCGTGTGCGCTTCCTTCCAACAGTTCTGTTTACGTTTTCTTTAGGCAGTTCTGTCTGCATCCGTTCTATAATTTTATGTATTTTTTTTATTTAGTTATTTCAAATAAGTTTCAAACTCAAGTTGCCACTTGAATTTGAAGGGAGAATGCTAGAGGACAATTAGGATCAATTAGCATTATTTAACATATCTAAATACTTATTATATGATATTACGTTTTTATTATTTTGATTCTCTTAACACTTATAAATACTCTCCTGCACAACTTAAATATTCAAAAACCTTTTTTCTATTTCTCTCTCTCCTTTTCAACAAGAGAAATAAGAAAAAGAAATTATTATTCAATAATGCTTCAGCCTTCAGGGGCATTGAAAATAGACATGAATGCATTATGTGTGACTTCTTTGCAAGAAAAAAGGTGGGTTCATAATTTTGGTCTGAATGGAGCATTTTGAGTTAAGGCTATGTCTCCATGATTGAATAATAATTTCGTTCTGTCCTCATCAAATGTTACTCGAATTTGAAGCAATTGAACAACATATCATAAGAATACACAATCAGCATATTAGTATTTAGTACAATCGCAAAAAGTAATCAATAAATTACTTGAAAGGATGATTGAATTTAAATAATATGATCTTCTAGATTCTCACAAGATATAATTGAAGCTCCAAGTAATAATTGATGGTTTGAGCTTTAAACTGTGACTTTCATTTCCTTCCATTGTTTCATAAAAATAGTTTTAGTTTAGTGCAAACAGCATTACAGCATGATTTGGTAATTAACTATTAAATATATTCTTTCCGCTACGTATCTTTGTGGCTTTTTATTATGTGGTGCATGAAATGTGGTGAGATGATGAGTTGATGACTTGCAAAGCAGACAGGCATATCCCTTAGCCAACACTTCCCATTTGTGTTTTCATAAAATTTGTTGTTTTTTAATAACAAAATACAAACGTCGTTCCTTTACACAAGTTGAGATTAGGTCAAAAGATTCCCAAGCTTTTGTTGCTTTCGGAAATAGAGTACGAGACAAATACCCATAATTGATGAGAGATGGTTGAAGAGACTAGAGCGATATGTTTGGATAATGGGATAGGAAAAAGAAATATAAAAGAGAATATTTAAAGAAGGAGAAAAAAAACAAGTCTTAATATTTTTTTTTTCAATTCAAATGTTTATGGGCATCTCCTCCCTAATCCATATTGACAAGAAAATTCAATTCCTTCACAAATAGTTAAATTTATCTTCCTGAACCAATATTCGCTTTAGAAATTGAACTGAAATTTGACTGAAGCGATAGTATATTTTCATCATCACAATGCTTTCACTTTAAATACTTCTAAAATGTGTAACAAAAAAAAAAAAAACTGAAATGTCATTTTTCACATTGACAAGTTTTTTAACTGTTGTCACTGCAATAATATGATTTTGTTGGCTTTAATATACGAAAAGAACAATGCTAGGAGTCAGTAATTTTTGTAATTGCATCAATGATGACTTGATGGTGTGAGATTGGTGTGACAAGTTTTTTTACCTTTTTCTGCTGGTTACATACTGGCCAAAATTCAATAAAACTACTGGTCCCCAAACTTTTCCATACAAAAATAATACAGCAAAACAAATGTAGCTTAAAGCAATACTCTATTAATCAACAGATTTGTCATTATTAATATATACAATTTGAGCAATAAAATCCCTTGCTCAAACAATTTTATGAAATATATATCACACTTGGCTTTTTTGTGCGTTGAACAAATAAGTAGCAAAAATCTGAGAGTGCATACACACAAAGATTAAGCATCCATTTACATGACCAAAAGTAAAGTAGGTCATGCTAAAAAAAAAAGGTACATCATTCATTTAGGGAGTTGGCGACCCGACCCGACCCGCCACAAACTCCGAACCACCTCTCTGTGGTTCATCCCCACCTGTCATTACCATTGCTGGGTAACCGGAACCAGGCACTGCCTGATACACCTGCTGTTTCACACCGTCTTGAACCACAGCTGCTGTGGCAGATGCACTGTATGGATGGTGCATCGGGCTTACATGCCTCAGACCTGCGCCATATACTTGACCCGAACCCGGAACCAAATGATGGTACCCGACTGGAACCTGACCCGGAACCACTGCATGATACGGTTGTTGAACGTATGGATATGGAGCCTGCATATGAACCGGAAGAGTTCCTGGTTGAACCGGACCGGGAAAATAGTAAACCGGAACCGGTTGAACAGAATGGCCCGAATAGGAGGCATCCGCGGCGTAGTGCAGAACAGTGTTACCCGGATACGTGTTTGGTTGCGGTTGAGGTTGTGGAGCCGGTTCAGCTTCGATTTGAATCTCCTTGGACTCCACTTCAGGAGCCGGGTTCGCCGGTTTGGTTTTAACTGGTGGAAGGTTGGGGATAGATGGCACGCACGGCACTGATGATGTGGAGGAAAATTGAGACGCAACTGGGGCAGGAGAACCCGGATCCGAATATAGACCGGGTCGGTCCTTATGTCGTAATTCGCGGTTGCTTTGCGTTTCTTCGGAGTTGTCCAACCCGAAGAGGTAATCGGGAACCTCCGAGACCATGGAGGAAGCTTCGGAGCGGCCTCGCTCGAGGGCTGAGACGCCACCGTTGAGGGCATCGAGGAACCAGCTCTCGCGTTTAACGGAGCCGTTGAGGAGGGAGCTGATGCTGCCGGCTCGGGAGGTATCGTCGGCGACGGATGATTCCGGAAAGAGGAAAAGGCGAAGACGAGCGGATCGGGGATTTTGATTGTGTGCGACGCGGTCGTACTCGTCCATCATGTTCTCGACGTCTTCGTCGGTGGTGACAGAAATAAGCGCGTCAAGGTCCTCGTTGGGAAGCTGGTACTTGGCGGTTATGTTGGTCATACCTGCAGCGAATGAAATCACGAAAGTGAAGAAGAGAAGAGAAGAGAGAAAAAGGGAGAAAAGAGGAGTTGGAGAGTGACCTGATAGCTTGGAGAGCTTGAGGAGGAAGGCGGGGAAGGAGATGGAGCGGTTGACGGCAAGTATGCGGGTGTCACCGCCGACGTAGCGGAGCTGGTTGTCGTGAGGACGAGGGAGGATCTTGCCGCCGAAGCTGCACATGAAGCGGACGCGTTGAGGGGCGTCGTGGAAGTTGTCGGAGCGAGGGGAGGAGGCGACGGAGTCAGTGTCGAAGTCGCAGGTGGGATGGAGTGGGTGTGACGTCATTGTGATATCCGGCGTTGAGAGTGAGTGAAGTCAGACACGTAGGTTCCCTTCTGTCATTCCTTTACGCACCTTGCATGTTCTACCACTATATATACAAAGCTCCCTCCTTCCCCCCCCCCCCCCCCCCCTCTCAACACTCTCAACTTTCAAGTAGGGGTTTTTGTTTCAGTTTTAAATTCAAAGTCCAAACAACTCCAAACCATTTATTCATTGTTTTTAACATTAAATCATTTTAATTCTAACATTAGATTAGCTTAGATTATATTTTATCTTTAAAAATTATCCAAATTAGATTAAAATTTTTTATATCTAGCTACTTTTTAAAATCAATTTGATCCAGTTCAAATCAAATCGTGTCATGCATTATTGTCATCTTATTATTAAACTTAAGATTAAACTTATAATATATTTAATATTATTTATATATTATTTTAAGGTATTTGCATATTATTATTTAATTTCTTATTTAATATTACTTTAAAATTTATTTATTCAGTTGAAGTTATTTATATTAATACTATTTTTTTTAAAACTGAATAAAAAATTTAAAAGTAAATAATCATTTCTGATTATGAAAATTTCAAATATTGCCAAAAAATTAAAATTGTACTCATGAAAAATTAATTTCATATTATAAAATTATCCAAACATTAAAAAATTACTTAAAAATTTTAAAATAATCTTCACTTTTCCATCATCTAGGTGCTGCTAATGAAGTTGATCACAAAAAAACTTGTCAAAAAAAATTATTAGCAGCATAAAAAAAACATAGAATTACACTATAAAATTCTCCGCAAAATTAGAAAATAAACAAAAGGAACATCATTAAAATTATCAACTCCATTTAAAATTGAACAAAATATAGCTCGAATTAGTTAATAGAAATAATTAAAAAAACAAAAAAAGGAAAAATAAAAATTTAAAACCCCAATCAATTGGTTGCTACTTTTAGTCCATCCTCCAACATGATTATTCTCAATTGAACCATCTTCTTTCTTTTGCAGAAATCAAAAAATCATTGGAATAAATACGACCACTTTGTTCCTCTATACTTAAATCTTTGGCTGCCATTGTTGAACCTGTTTAGTAGTGAAGGTGTTAAATGATTATTTTGGTCACTCAATCTTTGAAACGGAAGATTGCGGTGACGCATTTTGAAATCCCACTCGTATTCAGAACCGTCACCGTCTCTAGCGCAGAAAAAACCACTACATTTGCCTTCCTCAGTGACGCATCTCCAGTCCTACTTGCAAAATCCAAATACCAACTGAATTGACCCGAATTTTAGCCGAAAAATGGAACTTTCTTCTCTTTTCCCAAAGTTTTCACATTGAGCTTCAATGACGAGTTTTTCGAGCTTCACAAGGTTGCAAAGCAAGCCTGGATTGTCACTGGAGGTTATGGAAATAACTCAAATCAGGAAAAATGGAGTCCATTGTTCATCGGTTCCAAAAATAACAGTGATAAAGGTGGACACATGTGAAAAGGGAAGGGATAAAGAGGGACTGCAAGCCTATGCTAAGAGAGGAAGGAGAGAAAAAGAGTAATATGACGATGGTGATAGGTAAAGTCAGGAAAGAATAATTTAAAATTTTTGGGTAATTTTTTAGGAGTTGAATAATTTTATCATAATAAGTCAATTTTTTAGAATACAACTATAATTTTATTATTTCATTATCAATTTTGTTAGCGTTCGAATTTATTTACTCAAAATTTAATCTAACCCACAATAATTTAAATTGAATTAAATTGAAAAATATCATCAAACTATCTCGATCCTATTAATACCACTAATTCCAAGTTTCAACCGTTGAAAATTACTAATTTAGAATTATATGCTAGGATAAAAATTAGATTTTTTTATGAGGAGAGAAGAGTTAAAAATTCAAAAATTGATTTTTCTTATGTATTTTAATATTTCATTATTTTTTCTTTAAAAGGTACTTGTTAGCAAAGAGCAAAAAGAATTTAAATTTTTAAATGTTGGATTTCCAGTACTTCAGAAAATCGATACTATAACACCTTTATTTATCCCTATCACCCTATCAATTACTTTATCGGGTGAGATTTAAAGGGTCCGAGCAAAACTTGGTATTATAAGATCGAGTCTATTTTTCACTATGAGAAATTTTTGAAGATCCTATCCGTGCCATATTCTGATGAGCAGGATCCTTTGAAGACAGAGGCAAGTCCAGAGCATACTTAATGACACTGGATAAGGAAGAAGGAAATAATACTAGCTAAGCTTTCAGAGAGAGAAGAGAGATTTAGAACATTTTTGTGAAATAGGGAAAGTGGATATATTACAATGTTCGTTGAGATCTTATTACAACTGGGGTAAGCTCCTCCTTTTATAGAGGTCTCAGATGACAGCAATATCTTACAGAATTAAACAAGCCTATTATACAATTCAGCTGGAAGATAAGGATAAGCCTTATCTCTTTCTAACTTTACCTAGACAAGTGACAGAGATCACTTTATTTTAGTACACTCAATAATTATACATAGTGGGGACATTTGTTTTAATAGATGAACGACTTAAAATAGTCTTCTGGAAGGGTCACATCGCCGTCTGAAAAAGATGATGTATCATCACAGGCCAAGTTGACAGCCCTAAGATCCATATTCGGGTCTTGTAAATAAGTAAGCGGATCTTCAGTATTTTTTTCATTAGGATCTTGGACATCTTACAAATATGGGTCATATGGGTTTGAGCATGGACCTTCAGTGTCATTGGGTATCCATGCATCAATTCTGGTTGGGTTTGGTGGTAAAGCATATACTCCACCACTTATATCTTCAGAACTCAGATCTTCATCAAAATTGCTGCTTGCTGCTGGGATACGTCTGGATGTGCTAGGCTGATCAGGATAATTTTGCCCTATTCTTGGACTATAAAAAGAGTACTGTCCAAATTGATTAATTATTCTTGAGGTTATGAATCTGGACTAAAACTTTTAGAGTGTAATTGACGGAACATCCGTTTTAAATGAGAGTCCTTCGACTACATCTCTTTCTCCATATATTCCAAGTTGTCAGAGTTGACAAAGGTATTTGGTCAAAGTATTCAAGACTGTCTTCTCATCTGTAGACTACATAGTAAAGTATGCAACAATATCGATCCTGTTCATGGTGTGTGGGTCACCACTAGTGAAGTAACTTCTCTGTAGGGTGACAAAACAACAAAATTTCTGTTTTGCCTGGGAAGATTTGTCCCATAATTGATGGCGGTCAAGCATGTTGTATAACATTCATCTCCATGCATCGAGTAGAAAATACATAGAGAATAATCGGACCAAATGAGATTGTGCTTGAGTGCTATTACACAAGATATGGTATATGGAGAAGAGTGGCACTATAATGGCACATGTGTATATGGAAGACAGGACCCAGATATACCCCATCATTTTTTCTGGTATAGGTCCTTGGATTATTGGGATAGTGTAAAAAGGAGTATCCATATTGAAGTACCTTGGGTTCAGATGGATTTGGCTTATGACAAGAAGCTGGTATAGCCAGTAGAACAGGGTTTGTCTGGGGTCTTGTTTTGAGGGGAAAAGGGCCAATCTTTCTTCTGTATGGGCTCCCGTGAAGCAGACAATCAAGAAATAGAATGGTGTATGAAGAATTATGTGTACTCATAGAGCAAATGTATAGGACTGGTTTTGGAATTGGTTCTTTGGTAGGACTAGACAGAAAATCAGCAAATGTGTTTTGGTGTCCCTTTATGTGTTTCACCTCAAATTTATAACGGGAAAATCAGTCTTTCCATCGCAAAAGTTGAGAGTCTGGCAGAATCTTTTTCTTGATTTTCAGCATTGACGGAAAAGAGGAGTTATCCATCTCCACAGTGAAATGATAAAAATTGAGGTGGAAATTGAATTTTTCTATCCTGTGTTTAACAGCAAGAATTTCTTTGTAAGTGGCATGGTAGTGTTTTTCTGATTCTTTGAACTGTCCACTAGCATGCACACAGTAGTGTCTTGTCCCATCAATTTCTTCAAGTAACACAGTTCTCCAGAATTTATCACTAGCATCTGTTTGTAATATCCTTTTTCCTGTGCTAGGAATCTTTATAGGAGGGAGGTCTTGTGCTATCTTCTTTAGGATTTTGACAGCTGTGGTTTGTTCAAGTCTCCATGGTGGGGGATTTCTTTTTCAAGAGTTTTGCCAGTTGGTTGATTTTTCTGGTCACATCTGGGATAACGTCTCTGATGTAGTTTACAATTCTCAAGAATTATTGAACTTGTTTGACTGTCATGTTTTCGTCAGGGAAATGAATCAATTCTTTGGCAATACAATTCCCTGGTTGAAAAAATTCATCTTCGAAGATCATCCCGAGGAACTCAATTTTTGTTTTAGCAAGGGAGCTCTTTGTTTATGATAGCATGATTCCTTGATCTTTAACTATTTGAGTGAATTGGGCCAGGAGCACCTTATGGGCTTCATTGTCCTTTGAGAATAGTAGGATGTCATCGATGTAAATGAGTGTGGAATGTAGAATGGGCTCAAAGATTTTAATCATTATTTTTTGGAAGAGAGATGAGGCTACTTTGAGTCTGAATGACATCACTGTCCACTAATATCGGGCTTCAGGAATGCAAAAGACTGTTTTGTATCTATCTTCAAGATGGAGCCCTATTTGCCAAAAATCAGCCTTTAGATCAAACTTTCTGAATATTTTTGCTTCACTTAGCCGTTGTGTTATAACTGGAATTCTTGGTAGAGAAAATTTGTCATCTTGCAAAAGGACATTGAGTGGCTTGTAATTAATAACAAGTCTCTTTTTTCCTCTGTTTTGCTCGACTCTTTTTTCAACATAAAAAGCTTGACATACCCAGTTAGAATTGGTTGGTTCAATGAGTCCTTGAACAAGAAGAGCTGCACATTTAGCTCTTGCCATTTTGAGATCTTTAGGATTCATCCCTAAGTGTGTGGCACTTGTTGAGTTGATGTCCTCATTCTTTTTAAAAGGAAAACGGACATAAAAATCTTAATTTTTTTTACAAAGTGCAAGGTGGTTGAATTGATCATGACTGTCACAACAGGCATTAAGGAGTTGTTGCTAGACCTCCTTGTATTCATCTGGAGCTTCCTGAATTTTAAAGATGCTTTATATTCCTGTGTAAGGCAAGAGCTGCCCTTTGTAACTTAGGCTAGTGGGTTTAATATGTAGCCCATGGTTAAAAAAAAGGCATCGAATCCAAACAGGACACCTTTATCTGGGAGATAACATTTCAATACTCTAAGCCAAGTGGTCTGGCCTGCAAATATTTTCAATCCAATAGATTTTTTGGAAATTAGATTGATGGTGAAGACTTCGTTGTTAGCTACCGCAAACCTTCTATAGAAAGGTGCCCACATTTCTTTTGGTAAGACATGTGGTTTTAGGACAGTGGCACAAGATCCAACATCCATCAGTGCAACAACTTTCAGTGGTTTGTCATAGATGAAAGTTTTGACCTTTAAGTCAAAATGAGGTCGGAGAGTACCATCAATCTGCTTCATTCCTAAAGACCCAAGATATCCAAGTTCTTTTTTGGAATTTTTTATCCTTTAGGAATTCTTGTGGTGATGAAAGCTATTGTAAAGATTGACCTCTTTGGGTGGAAATCTTCCTCTGAACTTCTTTTTTCCAAGTCGGAGTCTTGGAAAACATATTGGGTATCATCATCTTTATCTTCTTGCTCTTCAAGTACTGATTCAATATCTTCTTCATCTTTTATGGAGGCTCCATCCATTAAAAACTAAAGCATTTTAATTTCTTTCCTTGTCTTATTGGGACATGATCTAGCAAAGTCACCCTATTTTCCGCAAATGAAGCATTTGTTTGACTTTTTGCTATGGAGATTTTTTCTTTTAAAATAGCGAAAAGATCTTTACTTTCTTCTACCCCTTCTGAATGTCTTCTGTTGGAATGTTCTAGATTGTCACTGCTAATATGTCTTTTTTTTAGGCTTACATTCACAAATGCCAGGTTCTTTGCATTTGATCTTCAAGTAGGATTTACTGCATGCCCCTTTGAGTTTGCCTGAATTTTGATTGAGCCGCTTGAACATCTGTTGTTGTTCACACAGTTTATCCAGGGCAGTTAGAGCCAACTGGTATATTTCTCTAATGGTGGTGGTAGCCACTTCTTTGCAAAGAGTCATCATCATCCGTTGTAGTTCTGGCTGAAGTTCATCTGACAAGGATGCCATGAAAACTTGTTTGAGTGGTGGATTATTATTTCCTCCAAGAGGATAATGTTTAGTAGCCATCCTATTGTAATGTCTTCCTAAGTTTTTTCTGTTGAGTGAACAACACTTCATTTCAAAATGCTCTTGTGAATTTTTTTTTTTGGATAATTGTAATATCTCCCAAGAATTCCTAGTGTAGTATCCCCAAAAACTGAGGAAAAGTACTATTGATGAGTTAGAGTCTTTCATACTCAGAAAGGTTGTTAACCCATTCTCGGAGGTTGTCAGTCATCCGATTTATGAAATCTGCAAGGACTTGTCTGCTTGAAAGATTTGGATTAGCCATGTTGGTTTCATTTCAAGCACCAAATTTATTTAACCTTTCCATGTATCTTGATGGTGGAATATCATCAAAGGTAAATCTTTTGTTAGAAGTTTTTACTTCAGAAGATCGTGTCTGTGGAGGATTAACTGAAGCATGCTGGTTCATCCCTTTCAAAGGTTATTTCTTCTTCTTCTTCTTCTTCTTCTTCTTCTTCTTCTTCTTCTTCTTCTTCTTCTTCTTCTTCTTCTTCTTCTTCTTCACTACTACAGGGTTGAACATGGCTATTGCTGAAAGGTCTGCTTCATAGTCTTCTTCTGACCATTCAACAGTTTCTCCATTAGATTCATTAGTGGTTTCTTCACTATCTGATTGATTATCCAGAGTAAAGGTATTAATTATTTGGCCTGGGGCAGGTGATCCTTCTTTGATATCCTTATCTTTTGTAGGGGCATTAAAAGGTGCATCTTCTCTGAAAAATTTTTCTGGCTTCCAGGGAGAACGAGGTATGGGTTGGAGAAGTGGCTGTGGCTGAGACGAAAGACGTCGCCCTTGAGGAGAGACATATTTTTTGGTGTTGGCTTGTCTGGCTAAATGATAAGTAGATCTGAAGATGGATTCATAATCTGGGATTTCAGGTGGTGAATATGTTGAGAAAAATAGGATAGGTGGATATAAAGGATATGGTTTAGAGTACTTGGATAATCGGTCTATAGCCAATGCCTGACGTACAACCGTTTTGTCTCTGTCCATCTCAATTTGGCAAAGTTGAGCCTTAACTTGGTCCTATTTTCTACTTTTCTTGTAGAACTCTGGGCCAAAATACATATTGTCAATATAGATTTTGAGTTTTTGGTCAAGTTGAAAAGCTTGTGTAGAGAGCCGGTTTCTAAGTTCAGCAACTTATTCTACCACAGAATCTATTTGTGTTGAAAGACCTTTAATTTTTTCTACAAGAGCATCAAGAGTATGATCTATGCAGAGTAATACTTTATTCTAGCTGACTCTATTATCCGTGTGCCAATTAAGAACTTCCTCTTGAGGGGTTGTTGTTTGATGTCCATGCGGAGTAATCCCCTAGGGAATTACGTAAGGTCTTCTAGTGATTTTCTTTTCATTAATCTGAGTTACTAAAGGTGGAAATTCTTCCTCATAAGATCTGAAGGTTACAATGTACGAAATTGTTTTGACTGACTGATAAAGATCATCTGTGGGACCCTTTTGGGATAGTCTCTTCTTCCTCAGCTTTGGTGTCATATCTGCATTATCAGGAGGTTTAGGTCTCATATATGAGCAAGGAGTTTGCTGTGACCTTTTCTTTTTTCCTTGTTCCTTTGATGTTTATCATAATCTTCATCATTAGTGTCACTCCATTGATCAGTACAGTCACAGTCGAAATCACACATGGAGGGATCAACATCCTAGATGAAGTGGCCATTTATATGAGAAACATAAAAAGGTTTTTCATTTTCATAGAAATGTACAGGTGGATCATCTTGATTGTGAGTAGTTTGCACCTGAACAAGAGAGATCATATTAATCCTCCTAAAGGATGGTCATTGTAGAAAAGTTTGCTTGATTACTCCTGGTTTCTGGAAAACAGTAGTTACCGTTCCATCACTATTGTGGGTAATATCTGGAGATATTGTAGTATGAATATCAACTTGCTCCTTTGGGAAGGCTTTCTCATAATTAGTAATCCATTCTAATAGAATGATAGAAGGAAGTTCTTCAGTAGTGATCATTCTTTGAATGTTTATGATTGCTGGTCCTCTGGCATTATCAGTGAACATGAATAATGATTCTCCTGTAGTGTTTGGGAGATTGAGATCAAGAGCATAGTCTTAGACTCTGTAGAGGATTTTGTGGTGCAAGGTTGCCTGTTCAGCATTAGAGTCTTGAATTACTCCAACTAATTATATTTGGATCTTTAGTCTATGAGATATTGTTGGGTCTGATAACCTGATGGTGAAATTTGGAGCTATAGTAAGGATGACACTTCCGTTTGAGAGTGTGGTGACCAATGCTCCAATCAAAGCATATTGGTATTCCTTAAAAGTGGAATCCAAAAGAACAACTTTAGCTGTCACCGGAAGGGATCTTCTTCCATGAAGAGTTTGAATAAGTCTGACTGCTCTTAGATGTAAATGAGTGTAGCCTTGGTCTTTATAATTTTGGATGAGTTCTTGTAGAATTTCTAGGGTTATATATTGTTCAACAGTAGTGGCTTTTAAACCACATTATTGTAGATGAGAGGACTGGATGACTTCTTTAGGTGGAGAAGAAGGGTTTCTAGTGATAAGATGGCGGATGGAGGTGAGGGTCGATTTCTTTTGTCTTTGGTAGAAAGAATATGGGCTAATAAGTAGATATTTAGTGGCTGAAGTTCGGGAGTCTTCTAGAAAATGGGTAAATTATACTAATTGATCAATTTATTGGCAAGGATTTTCTTTAGACTAGAGGACAAGTGATCTATGCTTAAAGAAGTAGAATGATGTATGGGTTCAAGAGGACTTAAAGACTATGAAGTATTCATATTTATTGAATTCTCTCTTACTTGCTTTGGCTAGTATTACCTTCTTCTTCCTCTTATGACAGGTAGGCTTTGATACCACAGGTTGGATCTCTAGTACTTCAAAAGATCGATACTATAACACCTTTATTTTCTTCTTCCCCTTTTGAATGTCTTCTGTTGGAATGTTCTAGATTGTCACTGCCAATGTGTCTTCTTTTTAGGCTTATTCACACATGCCAAGTTCTTTGCATTTGATCTTCAAGTAGGATTTATTGTATGCCCCTTTGAGTTTGCCTAAATTTTGATTAAGCCGCTTGAACATCTATTGTTGTTCACACAGTTTATCCAAGGCAGCTAGAGCCAACCGGTATATTTCTCCAATGGTGGTGGTAACCACTTCTTTGCGAATAGTCATTATCATCCGTTGTAGTTCTAGCTGAAGTTCATTTGGCAAGGATGCCATAAAAACTTGTTTGAGTGGTGGATTATTATTTCCTCCAAAAGGATAATATTTATCAGACATCCTCTTGTAATGTCTTTTTAAGTCCTTTCTGTTAAGTGAGCAGCACTTCATTTCAAAATACTATTGGAACACAACTAGAAAATGAATTAATACAGATAGATTTACAAACAGATTTAGTCTTTATTACAGACAGATTTTTGGTCACTGACGAAATTACCGATGGATTTTGTCCCTCTGTAAAAGCCTCGTCAGAAATTATTTACCGACGGATTTTTTTCGTCGAAAAATTATCAACGGATTTTTACCAGTTACTGACGGATTTTCCCTCTGTAAATTCTCCATCCATTTCCCTAAGACGACGAATTTTCCGTCGATAATTACAGATGAATTTTTCGACGAATTTTTTGTCTGTAATTACAGACGGGTTTTTTAACGGATTTTCTGACTGTAATTACAGACGAATTTTCTGACAGATTTTCCATCGGTAATTGGCAGTATATTTTTCGACAGATTTTCCGTCTGTAATTTGAACCTTGAAAAATCATCCCACACTCTGAATACAGACAGAAAATCCGTCTGTAAATTCGTCAGTAAGGTAAAATAATTTTTTTTATTTTTTCATTACAAAATAAATACTTTAAATTTGTTTTCTAAATTTACTCCATAAAACACACTGTAAATTGAAAAAAAGAAAGCCAAAAATCACATAGATAAACATAATATTCATTACATGAAACCTATAAAATTGGATGTTATTTTTTAACACCATTATTCAATATCTCACTGTCTCAATAAAAAGATACCCTAAAATTTCTTTTAAACTACAACAGAGAAGCGTTGGACTTTCAGCTTAAAATTTAAAACTATTTCCTCATGCTCTCTTTAAAGTTTAAACTCTCCAATCTAATCTGAGTTACATGATTCTTCACTCCATGGCAGACTCTTGTATGGCTGAAACTTGAAAGTATTTGTTCATCTACTTCTTCTTCTTTGATTTGTTTGCATTGGACTGAGCATATGCAGTTCTCTGGTGTCAAAAAACAAGACATGGATAGATTTCAGAAGCCTAGCAATGTTTTATGGATAGATTTGTTCATCTACTTCTTCTTCTTTGATTTGTATACGGCATTCATACAGACCTCGAGCCATTCATCCATTGAAGCATCTGTTGATCTAGTCCCAACTTCAACCTTTGGAGCCCTCTTTGTTTTCTTAAAAAATATTCATAACATCATCAAAAAGAGTATGAAAGTGGATTGAGAGATAGACAAAAAGTTTAGAGATTTATTTTATAATTTAAATCATAATCATCTTCGTTTCTCAATATTATATATGCTTGAACAAAAAAAATATAAAAAAACCAATCTATATGACATCTGATACCATCCATGTCTGTTAAAACAACTCAACACTAACACGATCTCTCCAAATAATGAATTAACTTGTGACCTCATGGCATATTGCAGCAGTAATTCCTGGTTATTGTTCAAAAAACCCAAGCAGTCTATGCAATATAATTCCTGGTTATTGCTTACTACAAAGATTATCTAATAAATCATCAAAATATATAAAAAGTAATTCAATGAGAAAATACATCAGCAAACAGCATCCAAAGTGCTGTTATAGAACATACCCTGTGAAGGAATATTGGAACGGTCCCTCTGGTGTCAAGTTTGGTGTTAGGGAACAGTAGAAAATGCCAGTCAGCTTCAACGCATATGCAGCCACTTTTCCCAGTTGGGTCAACACATTAGTAGCTTTGTTGCTGAAGTAATTGATCCAATAAAGTCAAAATAACACCTAAGAATAAAAAACTGAAACGGTTGGAGGGAAGAGCAAGTTACCATCTTGAGTGTCGATGCAAATCCCAATGGAGAAACCTCAGTCGATTTTTCCCTTTTATATTTTTGTTGATAGACCTAACAGCATTAGCAAACTTGGCTCGCAGAATAGTTTCTTGTGGCTTCTTCTCATGTGTCTTGAACAAAAAAAATGAATCAGAAAACATTCTAGTTTAGAGGTTAGACACAATCGAAAAATTCAATATTCCTAACTGTTCATTAGAAATGGGAAGCTGCCTACCTTAATCAAGTTCAATATGATAATTAGATTTCCATATCTCTTAACAAGATTTTCAAAATGAAACCTTGTGGCTTCAAAGGTGTTGTCCTTCTTTGATACTAGAAAAAGAAAAAAGAAGCAAAAAAGCTCTCAGAAAAAATTACATAACAAGCAGAGAATAGTTGCTTCCACATCATACATATAATGTCAGATTTTATGTTCAATGGAGAGGCTTCTTGAGACAAAAACAGAGGGATTGAACCCTGGATCTGCACCACAGAACTTATTTTCATCGGGCTTCCATCACGAGCATCTGCAAAGACTATCTGCTCTGTCTCAACATCATTAGCTACTCTTCCCTTTTCATTCACTCCTCGTTTCAAATATCTGCATCACAAGATATAGCAAGCAAGGAATATGTCAAGAAATAAATAAGATAAAAATGTCAAAATTTGTAAGAAAATACCAAGTTTCTGGGTGATAAATCACCCGTTTACATGAATTTCATGGATTGAAGTACTTGGCAGAAACCAGTAAAAAAATCTCAATTAGAAAAATTAAAATGTAAACAAAAGCAGATGTATATCTTCAAGGATTGCAAGTGTAAAGAATTGAAACAGAATGTAGCTTTATCATGTGACAAACTCATATAAAGGATTGGAAAAGTACAAACCTTGTCCCAGCATAGTGCCGCGAGCGCCTAGCAATGATAGTCAAGTGAAAATCCCTGCCAGAAATAGAAAGTTTGACCTACACAGCGTGCCATAAATGAACAATTGTCAACAAGAAAATGCATAACCTTTTATGAGGAATAGATATTTCTAGCATTTCTTTCTAGCACTTATAGGAGAGGCTTGATAACACCAATACAGCGATAAAAAATACTGCCTACATTAAATTATCATTTTGTGTGAATACTACTAATCCATGGTTTAATAAAAAATACTTGAGTTTGAAACTTATTTAAAATAACGAAATAAAGAGAAAAAAATGCATAAACTGATAAAACGGGTACAGACGAAACTGCCGGAAGGAAGCGCAGACGGAACTGCCGCTTGTCTGAAAGAAGTGCAGACAGAACTGCCGCTTGTCTGAAGGAAGCACAGACGGAACAGCCGCTTGTCTGAAGGAACTATATATGAAACTGCCGGAAAGAAGCGCAAATGAAATTGTCGGAAGGGAACGCAAACGAAACTACCGAATAGGAAAGTAGACGGAACTGCAGGACGGGAAAGCAGATAAAACTGCAGGACGGGAAAGAATACAGACGGAATTGTCGAAAGAGAGCGAAAACTATATGATTTCTTCATGAGAATAGGTAAGCAGCGGATCGACTCGAAAAAATACAAGACAGAGAAAATAGACTAGTCGGTGAGGTGAAAAAGCATAAAAGGAGTGACAAAAGGGAGAGAAGAATGGCATAGAAAGAAAATGCAAAAATTACGGTTATTTCACCGCAAGAAAAACAACCTATCCTCTTCAAGGAGGATACCATGGCTCTGATACCAGGTTAGAAACAAGAGATTAAATGGGAGAAAAGATATTTGTATTATTGAATATATTCAAGTTGTCTATTCAAATTATCTGGAATAATACAATATAGAAGGGTATTTATAAGTGCTAAGAGAATCGAAATAATAAAGATGTAATATCCTATAATAAATATTCAAATATACTAAATAATGCTAATTGATCCTAATTATATTCTAACAATACTAAATAATGCTAATTAATTTTAATTGATCCTAATTATATTCTAACAAAAGTAAGTAAAACATTCTCCTATTAATAAAAGCATAAAACCATTTTACCTTTTTTTTCTTCTGAAATTTTTAGTCCATCCATTTTGAAGGAGTTATACATCCTCAAAGTTCACTTTAAAAATTGTTCAGTGATACTATTTGTTTCAAATTTCCTATTATACTGCATTTAGTTAGGTTTGTGGATTAAAAAATATATATATATAATTTATGGACACATCCTTGAGAAGTTATTTATGGGATAACATGATTTGCAAAGCGGCCGGAAAAGCTTTGAAATTTTGTAAGGCAAGTAATAAAATAAGAATTGTCAACGAATGAGAAACTTGTATTTCTTGGTTTATTGTGAGTGTTGCGAGGAATGGGTGGCTGAGAATGGTTGAGCACATTGATGAAATCATCTTATTCTGTTATAAAATTGTTGGGCGGCAGATAAAAGTAATTACTAACATTGGTAGTTGTAAGTAGTTGTTATAATCAAATCTAATGATTGGTTTGGATATCTAAAAAATAAATAATTAATTAAGCATGATTGGCACTTAAAAATTATGAGTTTGGACTTTTGGCATGGCTTTGTATGTAAGATGTGGTGAGCATACGTAATTATGTCCAAGGTTTTGTTACTATCTAGCCATCTAGGCCGTCTCACCAGCTTTTGTTTAAGGATCAATCATCGGTGATTTGCATGATTACCAATTTACACACTTTAGGGTAGCTGGGTAGGGTTGATTCTTTAATTTAGAGTAAAAATAATGTTTTAAAAGTTTTTATGCATACCTCTTTATATAAAAGCTCTCAGTAATATTTTCTTAATTGAATTGTTCAGGTGGTATCATTAGTGAGGCCATGCACCAACATCAAATTATAAGCATCTGCCTTTTGGCGACCCCATCGAATTTGATGATTATCCATTTTGTCGTTACTCGTTACTATACCTATCTTACTATCTACATTCGATTCCTTGAAGTTTGATTTGGTAAATTCTTTTAAAAAAATATTTATATATTTTAAAAGTATATATAAGTTATTTATTTTGTATTTAATAAATTAAAAAGAATTGACTCAAATAATAATAACATAATTTATCATTTTATATAAATAAAAATTTATATCTCTATTCATTATAATTTATATTTTTTATTATAATTAAATATAAATAATTATAACAACTTTTATATATATATATATATATATATATATATATATATATATATATATAATTAAACTTGTTCATAAACTAATAAGTTGAGTTTATTTAAGTTTAAACTAGTTTCATTTAGTCACCAAAAAAAAAAACTAATCTCGTTTAATATTTAAGTTCAAATTTAAGTTTAAATTTAGCTACATAAACTCATGAGCTCAATTTATAAAACTGTTTACTAGTCAAATTCGAGTTGGCTTAACTCACTTCTAATGCTATCCAATAAGTGGACTCCTCATGTCTTATCAAAATTTATAGATTTTGTAGTACGAACTTGCCAAATTTTTTTTTTTTGGACAAATTTTAAATCTTAATCCGATTTAACTTTTTTTTTACCGATTTAATAGGTTAGTCCTGTAAATTCAGTCCATTTTGTCATCCTTACCTAGAGCTACCTGTAGTTTATAATATTGCCCTGTGCAACAGCGTCCTATAACTATAACTAGTTCTAGGTACATAAGTTTTGCTTTAAAAGGTCTTATATGATTAATATGATGATGGTATATAGAGTCACGTCCACTTTTTAGTTTTTTACTAATGATGATGATTGATGAAGAAACAATATAAGATATTATTATATGTAAAGACTAAAGTTTGTTATTTCTTTCAATCGCAAGTTGGTTTCAGTTAAAAGGACGTGTGTGGCCATGGCTCCAGTGGACGGCGCATAAACAAGTTTTATATACACATACATTTACAAAAAAATCGCACACAGACAAACCAATATATACGCTCTTCATTTTTTCAAAAAAAGTGTTCTTTTTTTGTCAGCTTTTTTCCAATAACTGGTTGAAATTTTAATTAAGGATTATTCTGGATCTTTTGCTTTATTTGATTTGGCCAAAACGCTTCTGTATATATTTATGATTTTGGTTATGAACAGAATTGTGTTGTTACCTTCTAAGTTCTAATTAATAAAATAAAATCTCTTCACATGTATAAAATTTTCAAAGTGGTAGCTTATATTTACAATGACAATTACCTTGTTTCCCCTTCTAGCAAGGCAAAAGAAATTTGATCTCCACATAATTATTGAAAGTGATGAGTGCTGCGCTGTTATATATATGAGAGTCCATATTCTTTTAAGAGGAAAAACCAACTCTTCACTTATCTAACTACTTTAATTTTGCTCTTTATATCATTTTTATAAAAAATATTATCTGCATACAAAAAATCAGATCACCCACATCAATTTAGTTATTTTATTATTATATATTTGTACATATATATATATATTTTTAATATATTATACTAATTTGATAACTAATTTTTTGCATATATATATATGTAGTATGATTATAATTTTTATTGAACATAAATTTATTTTTTTGAAAAAGAAAACCTTTTATATGTAGTGAATCTGGATGGGAAAAATAGTGTGATGTTATAAATTTACCACAGAAGAGATATTATTTATTTAATGCGACTGTGAAAATAAATCATATAAATAAACCAGTTTGATCCGAGAAAATCAAATTATTAAGATTGGTTATTTCTATTTATTTGTTTGTTTTTTATTTCTTTCACTTTGTTTGGAAAAGAGAACTTGAAATTAAAACATAACAGAACACATTATTCTTTGAGTTCCCTCATCTGTCAAAAAGAGTTCAGTGGAAGAGACTTACACAAGAAGTAACTAAACTTGATCATTTTTTACTTTAACCAGTATATGTTCCTGTAATTTGTACGAGATAATACATAAAATTATATTAAAAATTTTATTAAAAAATTAAAGAATATATATAATAATTATTATTATAAATATTTTATAAAATTATAATTAAAATCAAATTCTTAAAATTTTTAATATTAAAATATTAAAAATAATTAGTATTTATCTTAATCAATTTGAGTTTGTTAAGTGATCATCTTACTCGTTCGCTTAAACAACTATTAGGAGTTAGAATCTCGCCTTGTGTATATAGCAATCCATTGGCTAGCAATAAACCTTTAATAAAAGGAGTATCAGTACGTGGTTAGACTTGTCAGGAGTTTTCGAATACGCAGGTACCCGACCCGTCTATACCCGAATGAAAAGGGTAATAACTTGACTCGAGTCGGGACAGATTTTGCTTAAGACAGGTATGTCGGGTTTAGGGTGTACCCGCCCCGAATATATACATATAAACATCTTTTAGTAATTATGATTTGCCTCACATCACACATGATTCATAGCTTCAGTCTATACTCTATAGCCATGCAAGATAAACTCAATCATCATCATCTAAAATCTTCTTCTTCTCGACTTTTTCACAAAAAAAACTGCATAGCTCCTGTCATGTTGTTGCTGAGACCATCGCCGCTTACCTATTCACAACTCACATCTTCCTTCACAGCTAGAGACGAACCCACGTTTAATATAGAAGGGGCATTTGCCCCCACAAATTTTTTTGAAAACAATTAATACTTATATACATATATACCACTTATTATATTATATTTGTCTCAAAATAAAATATAAATAGGTTTTTTTGTATTTTATGTTAAAAATATTTTGTTAAACTTAACACATAATAATAATTATATTGTTAAATTTGATTTAGTATGAAAAATAAATAAATACACTAAAAAATTAGTGATAATTAATTATATTATATTAGTTAATTAATTAATAATTAAATTAAAACTTAGTTTTCTAATTAAATACAACTTAAATTATTAGTGATTTTTTAAAAATTGTTTAAGATAAAAAATATATTATCTATGTATTAATATACTATAATTATTTTGGTTAAAAAATTTATTTATACTATAAAAATTATAATAAATAGATTTGACAATTAAGTAGAATAATTGTTTAAAAATATATATATAAAAAATAATATTTAATCATATTAAAAATAAAAAAGTCCTTATAAATATTTTTTTTGTTATTTTAAATATTATACTATGTGTATGAAATTATATTTTTATTATTTTAAATATTATAATAATGATTGTGTGTATATTTCTAGTTCTTATCAATATGTATTAGATAATTCTAATTTTAAATTTTGAATATATCTAAACCAATTTAGATTGATCAAGTGATCAACTTAGTCGTCCGCTTAAATAAGTATTGAGGGTTCGAATTCTGTCTCGTATGTATAGCAACTCGTTGTCGGCCAATTATAGATTCTTAAATGGAATTCAAATTCACGACGGATTAGTCCTTAACTTGTTGAATATCGTGGGAAGCAAAAAAAAATATCTATACCTAAATTTTATTATATTTTTGTCCCCATTACTAAATTTTTCTGGGTCCGTCACTATTCACAACTTATGTCATCATCGCTGCTCATCCCGTTACGGTCGTTGTTGAACCCGTCACCACCATTCTCATGCCGAATTTCTTTTCTCTAGGTAAATTTTCCTCTCTCTCATTGTGAGTCTGTTAAGTTCTTCTATTCAAACATTAATATTTAAATTATAAAAAAATTGATTTTCATATTTTATAAAATATCATACTTGCAGTAATTGTAAATATGATGCTTCTTAAAATTAAATAAAGTAACATAGATAAAACAAATAAAAAATAAAAAATTACTTAATCTTGTATAAAATTTATCTATAAAATTCTGTACCAAAAAATGAATTTAATTTTAGTACATTAATAATATAAAATATTTTATATAATCATTCAATTAAATTAGATTTATCTATTTAAGTCATTATTGAAAATAAATTTAACATACTAACATACAATTACTTTAAATTAAGCAACAATTGTCACCAAAAAAAAAAAATTAAGCAACAATTATCAATACTATATAAAGGACACACTATTCTACTAAGAATGATTGCCATAAGGAATAATTTTCCAATTTTCTATACTAATATTAGAAAGTTTATATAATACTATATAATAATATTATCATTATTAATACTATATGATATCAAAACAAAAAAATCACCGTGCTAATATAATATTATTAATATTATATAAATTATCTTTGTATTTATTTTTCTGTACGTATATAATATTTAATTAACACATTAACACATATATAATATTTTGTTAATACATATATAATATAAAGTGATTTACAAATTATTATTAATTCGTATATAATGTATAATTAAATTTAATGAATTCAATTAGAATAAACAATAAATTATTTATTTTATTTCAGACTTTATAAATGAATAAATTAATTAACTAATATAACAAATTATAATTAATGTAGTAAAATTAATTAAGTAATATATATTATAATAAATTATATTAATATTTAAATATCTAATCAAATCAATTAGCTGATATAATTAAGTCATGGTAATAAATTATATTAAATGAGTTAAAATAATTAAATCGAGAAACACTCTCCAGAGCATACCACGTTAGCTCCATCATTAAATATAGAAATCCGATTTTTATATCACTCTTGCATGGTGCTTCCATTTTGCACTTTGTAGGTAAAACTCAGCATTATTTTCAAAGACCTATTGATAATGACACAAAAGTCAAAAAGCAAACCAAAAATACTTTATTTCTTTCAATTTTTTTTGGCCCTTTTTGGTTGGGAATAACAGGTAGCATCTAATCAGCCCACAGCAACATACAGATCCACGCAAATCACTATAATTCAAGGGTCTCTTGCTTTTATTTTTCTAAAAAATAAAGGTCTAACCGTCTAAGGACCTCTATCCCTTTTATTTATTTATATTTTTAATTTCTCACCTCATTACAAAAAAATTTTGTTGAATACTATTGGATTTATCGGTAGAAATATGAACAAATTTCGTCAATAAATATAAACAAATTTCGTCGGTAAATATATTATTATCGAATATAATCTGACAATAAATTCTTTATTAGTAACTATTTATTATCGTATTGGTAAATTTCATAATGGTTATGTTGGATAATTTTTTACTATACTTTTATTTTTATATTTTTTATTTAATAAAAGTTACCGTTGAGTAAATTTGACATTAGAGTTAATATTTTTTTCATTTCTTTTTGAACCTAACAAAACTCGATAGTCGACAATTAATAGTTAAATCTTAATTAGTAAAAATCAAGTAATAAATTATCTATAAACAATAATTTAGGTATAATATAAAAGATCAAGTATACGGAATAAAAATTAAAAAAATAAAACGCGGGCAAATAAATTAAAACAAAAATCCTAATAACATATGAAATCGATCGCTGCTAATTTAATAAAAAATATGACAGTATCCAACATTTTTCTTGTAACATCTTTTTAGTTATAGCCGTTAAGGATATTTATCCCAAGACATATAATGAGTGTTGCATGTGATGAAAAATGATGTAAGCGTTGACCAAATTAAAATAGATATAGACCAATGTAATAGTAGTAGTACAAGATTTGATTCTAGTACAACTGTACAAGTGATTAGCAGTACAATAACTATAAGAGAGGCTGATGGAATAGCTGATAGTACAAATTAAAGGAATAGGAATGGAACTTGGTTGATGTACTGCATTCAAAATTCTCTTAACAAATAGCTGATGATGCATGCAATATCTACAGCTATGGAAAGTGGAAAACCAACAGCTCCCACACTAGAAAAGCATCATTGAGTGCAGCGTTGATGCAAACTCCAGCTCAGTTCCTTCCTTGTTATTGCCATTGACGCTGCATTCAATCATGTTTTTTTGGTAATACGGGATTATTTATTATATACATACACGTGGAACAAGAACAACGCATATATGCATTTGAGTAAGCTAAGGTAATAATAATATAATAATGTTGTTTAGATGTCTTCTATTGTTTCTTCTACCTTTTCTCCCTTCTTGCCTGAAGCATCAAGGAGTTTAAGTTTGTGAGAAAGTATAGAGAAATAATATTTCTTTAATAATTTAAATAATAAATCAAAAATAAAAAGTTAATTTTAATTTTAAAAATTAAATTTAAATTAATTAGATATAAATTTCATTTTAAATAGTTAATGAATTTAAAATACAGACCATTATTCACGTTGTTTGTATTTTTTATTATTCATCTAACGAAATTATAAATTTAATTTATTTAGTTAAATTCCACGTTTTTATATGTTCGACTTTATCAAAATATGAGCAATGCCACCGTATATTGTTTGGGAAATTGGAATTTATTATTTTGGAACATAGACTTTTTTTTCTTTTGTTTCTATTTAATTTTCATAGGATCTTCTAAGGTATTGCAAAGAGGTACTACCACTTTTAGTTAATTTCACCCTTCCAATAAAACAGAGCCTCGGACATAAGAATTTGGGTGAAGTGTTGAGGTCGGATATGGATACAATAATGATAGGAAAACTTATTTCTTTTTTATATATAATTATTCTACAACCAAAAAGTAATAAGTTTTTGTATTTGTGTTAATGATCTAAAAATATGTATAAATGTAAATATGAAAACTTTTTATACTTTAATTGTACAATGATTGTAGAAGAATAATTAGTCATATAGCATTATTGAATATCAGTAATTCAGTCTATATTAGTTAGGTACTTGAACCTCTAAAGTCTAACCTAACTAAAATAGAATTTGAAAAAATAGTTTGTACTTTGTAATATCTCTTCTATTTCTATTTGAAGTTTAAAGATAAAAGAACTCAACTATTTGCTGTTTGATTTTATAACTTATTGCTGCGAAAAAATTCGAAAAAAAAAATCTAAAGACTATCACTTTTATTGAAATTTAGTCAGCACTTAATCAATAAAAGAAAAATAAGTAGTTTCATATAATTAGATAAAATTTTACACCATTAAAAACATCAATAATAATTAATTAATGATTATAAATCATAAAATTTATTAATTCCTTAACACTCCTCGTTAAAAAATATTGTACCCCAACATTTTATTTTTACTTAACATAACATGAACAATTTTTGTCGGTATTACTTTTTTTTTGGATAATTAAACTCAATAATCAATCATTTCTATTTGTCTTTAAAACCGCTCAAACTTAAGAACCTAATATATCATTTACCATTCGAATGACAACTTCCACAGTACATCAAACAAAATAAAACAAAATAAAAAAATTAATTCTATAATATCTATGAATTGGTACCTAAATTTTGTCTAACTTATCTTTTATAATAAATTTTAATTTTTTAAAATTATTTATTATTATATTTTTTAAATTAAATATTATTTTTTAACTTTTTTAATAAATAAGCACCACCTCTTAAACACCATAACATTCCCTAAATAAAAATCACTCACCATCATATATAACTTGGGAAAGTTCAAAACTTCAGATGATGTCAACCTTACAACATCTTTCAAATGAACATCACTTGAAGCAATCACACATTTGGTTTGATGGACTCTCAACTTTGATGAAGGAACCCGTCATAGACAACCACAAAGCAAATATTAGAACGATAGTTACATGTAATTATATTCATCGGCCGGAGGAAACAAAAAAAAAAAAACTAATATTCTCAGATGTTCATGTTTCACATGATAGATGACAACCTTTTTTATTATTATTAAAATTGGTATACAAAATGTATAGAATAGTTTAATTTTTCTTCTTAATTCTGAATTTTTCCTCAATGACCAAAATAAAACGGAGGTTTGGCTAAAAGTATACTACTAAACTACTACTGGAATAAAGATAGAAAAAAAATTCTAAAACTATCAAAATTTATTATTTTTAGTCATTAATGTAATTTATTTAATTTAGTAATTCAACAATATACTTTTAAATTTTAACTTATATTTTTAAACATTAATGACTAACTAAAGGTAAAAATTAATAAATTTTACTAGCCTTTCAATATTTTTTATTAGAGTGCTGGCTAAAATAAAATACTAGCCAACATAAATTAAAATTATTCGCACTTAAATTTTTTCATTTTGATTTTTTGCTTTGGAAAGCATGGTGATAATATTATCAATAGAACAATTCTCCACGTCCAAATAATTTTAACATTTAAGTTCATCCAAGTGATTTGAGTTACGCACTTTTTTTTTCCGTTTTTTTTTCTGCGCTTCTTCTTCTTCTTCTTTTCAGATGCTACGTCTTTTTCTTCTCCTCCTTTTTTATTATTTTTCAATTTTGTTACCGTCGTCACCAACAACTCCTCCTCCTCCTCCTCATCCTATTGAAATTTCGTCTCCTCCTTCCTTTTCATCATTCTCCTCCATCATCATCATCATCATCATCATTATCTTATTCTAATACGTATTGTCGTTATCGTTATCATCAATTTTTTGCCATATTGATGATATTGTCTGATAAAAAATTGATTTGGATATATATTTGTTCAAAATTGACTTGTTTCTGAATTTGAATTTATATAATGGACAATTTTCGGATCATTTAGTATTATACAATGGTTTCATTTTGATAATATTTTCGGTTCATTCGAGACGCAGTTGTTTCTGAATTCGAATTTATGTAATGGACAATTTTCAGTTCATTTGGTATTATACAACGGTTTCGTTTTGATAATATTTTCGGTTTATTCGAGACGCAAGTATTTCTGAATTCGAATTTATATAATGGACAGTTTTCGGTTTATTTGGTATTATACAATGGTTTCGCTCTGATAATATTTTCGATTTCGAAATTATTTAATAATGTCATCACAGAGAACTAGAATCAATAAAGATGTTAACAAAATATTGGTGTTGTTGGTGATGACAATAATGATAATGGACGAGGAAGAAAAAAAAGGAAAGAGAAGATCAAAGAAATTTAAATAAAAAAAGAAACAGGAGGAGGAGGAGATGGATGTGGTAATATGTGGGTGGTGACTAGGGGTGGCAGGCAGGGAAGTCCGCCTAGTGAGGCGGTCCCAGAATCCTACCCCGCCCTGCCTAATGGCAGGCTGGCGGACTAATCTCTTTTTTTTAATAATATTTATAAGGGCATAAAACAACCTTTTCTGTTTAAATCAACATAAAAGTAAATGTTAAATATAAATAGTCTCCAAAATAAATAAACATAATCCAAAATACAAAAATATAATTATAAATAGTCTCAAAAGCAAAATAAATATAATTCAAAATCCAAAAACATAATTATAAATAGCCTCCAAAGCAAAATAAACATAATTCGAAACACTTAGTTTTCATCTTCATCTTCATGTAAGTCAATAATATCATTGGAACCAATTCCTGAAGAATAACCTTCTCCTTTTGCAATATCTTCCTCAGCTAAATCTTCCTCTAAAAAAAATAAATAAATATATTAGAAAAATAATACATAATAATGAATAACATCACTCAAGTATGTATGTTATAAATATAATTATACCATAATCATCATATCCACGTATTCAATTTCAAGTGCAAATCACAACTTCAACATTATCTGACAATAAACGACTTCTATACTTATTCAAAACATGAGAACCCAGAACCAGCTCCAGCAATAACAAGATTACTCACAGTTCCAGAATTCATATTTTCTGAAATAAAAGTAAATGTTAATTGTTAAACTAGGTATCAACCATTATAATTTAGTCAACACTCAAAACCATTTAGTCAACACAGCAAATCTGCATTAAATTTAACCAACACTCAAAATCATTTAAAAAAAAGCATCAACAATTCTGATTTAATCAAAACTCAACCATTATCAAATAAAATGAAAACAGCAAACAATATATGAATCTGCATTAGATTTAATCAAAACTCAACCATTATCAAACAACACAAAACACAACAAACAAACCTAAATCTCTGATCTAAAATCTAAGCCAGAAAACTAACATACCAGACGAGCAGTGACGAGCTGATGACCAGGACAGAGAAGACGAGGAGCAGCGGCGATAAGGACAGATGAGCAGACCCAGAGAGCAAGAGGACAGACGAGCATACCCAGAGAGCGAGAAGACAGGACCCAGGAGCCCAAGACCAGCGACGACGATGGCTAGACGGAGCAGCAGCGGTGGCTAGAACCCAGGAGGATCGAAGAGTGACGGTGACGAAGAGCACCACAACTGCTAGGTGTGACTTTGCTATCTATGCAAGACTGTGAGCGTGAGGACGAAAGTGCGAGCGTGATGAGTAAGGACGTACTGCGACGACGCCAAACGCAATACGGTTGGGAGCGGTCAGCGGCGGAAGAGTGGAGAAGCTGAAGCTCTGTGTTGTTTGAGAGTGGGAAGGAGTGAGAGTGATAATAGCCGAGTGGTGAGGACTAAAGAGGTTTCAATTAGGATTTAGGGCGGGGTAAGGTTTCATTGGGCGCAGGTCGGGTTGTATGGAAGTTGGGTTCTGGACTTTTGGCAAAAAAATATGCTCAGCCTTTTATAAAAAAAAATTGCTCAGCTCGCCGGGGAAGCTTGTCCCACCCCGCCAAAATCCACGGTTTAAGCGATGTGAGTTAGGTGGGTTTTTGTTATTCGGCGGTCTCAATTTTTTAGTCCGACCCACCTTTTTAACAAGTTATGCGAACTAGCACGGCAGGTTTAGGCTCATTTACCACCTCTAGTGGTGATAATGACAATAATAAAAAGAAAATAAAAAAAAGAAGAAAAAGAAAGAGGAGAAGAAAGAAATAGAAGACGATGTTTTACACAGCATAAATTAAATGACTTAATTATTTAATTGCATAAATCACTTGAATGTACAGCGAAACTCCAATGATAATAATAAAAGGAAGGTAGAAGGCAATTAGTGGTGAATTGTTCTTCTTTAATTTGTTACCCTATCCCAAGGAACAAATTTTTATAACTTTAGAATTCTAGATAATTATGCATGAAATAATTAAGCATACCCTTAAAACATGGAAAAAAAGTATGAAAGAAAATGACAAAGGAAAATAAAAACATATTAGTGCAATTAAGTATATTTAAATATTATTTTTTATTCTATTTTTATAAAAAAATAAAAATAAAAAATAAAATTTATAAATAATTGATATCATAAAGTGAGTATTTAAATTAATTAAATAATAATAAATTATTTAAAATAAGAGACATAATTAATTAAAGAATAAAATAATATATTATTAAATTTAAAGGCTAATCAAAAGGGTGACAATATTCCCTACCTTTTATATATATATATATATATATATATAAATATTCAAGTGGATGTTGAACTAAAAATCTCTCACTAAATCTAAAAGATTCTTATAATAATGTTGCATATTTTTAGTAACTTGAGAATTAAAAATGGATAGAATTAGGAGTGAGATATTCTCAACTCACGAATATAATATAATTGAATTTATATAAAACTTTTAACCTGCAAATAAAGTTATAGAATTGAATCTAATCCCTACCCTACCCTACTCATTGTTATCCTTAATCAGACCTCAAATGTAGTATTCAAAATTTAGAATACATCAATACGGCACACACAATCAGCTGCAAATATACACAAAAAAAAAAAAATTCAAGAGCAAAATGAAAAATGTTAATGCTATGCTTTCAGCCTTTCATGCTTTCATACATCATACATCACACATCAAAGGCAGCTAAAAAACCAAACCAGAAAAGAGTGACACTGGTGTGTATATTGGCCACTTAATAATTTTTTATCATTTATATATATATATATAAAATATTCATATCCAAGTTGCTTAATCAAAATATTGAATGCTACATCTTCAATACACCATGATTTGAAGACAGAATGCGATTGATTCCAGCCCAAGAAACCGAAAAGGGTACACTTTTTCAGAAAAAAAAAAAATTCTCGCAACAAGATTCAGTGACCAACTTCGGAACCAAAAAGTGAAAAACTTGGTCCAAAACAAAATGTAAAAAATGGGGAGAATTAAGGTGAAAAAATTTCCGGAGAACCTGATTTCTACAGAAAAATGTTATACATCAGTTCATCAATGATCTGATATAAGAATTAAGACAAGATTCTAATTAAAATCTTGATCCCACAAGACCACGGACCAAAACAAGACTCTGAATTTGGCAATAATTACATTAACTTGCCACACTCACTTTTTTCCTTTCTCCGCAATAAAATACACACAAAAAAAACACAACACATTCGTTTGGGCCTTGAAAACAGAGAAACCCTTTTCCGTTCCCCAGCGCCCTGTGCAGAAAAGACGGGATTTTTCTCTCCCTCTGCTTAGGTTTCACTTTTTCCCAGAAAATTTTCCCGAGAAAAATCTCAATTCTGTTTTTCTTTAAAAAAATTCCAACTTTCATGGGAAAAAAATCAGCTGCGGCCACCGGGGAGGAGGAGGATGTTCCGCCGGACAACCTGAGGTGCGGGAGGACGGACGGGCGGCAATGGCGGTGCCGGCGGAGAGTGAAGGATAATCTGAAGCTGTGCGAGGTTCACTACCTTCAAGGTCGCCATCGCCAGTACAAGGAGAAGGTCCCTGAGTCCCTCAAGCTTCAGAGGAATAAGCGTAAGAGCCACTCTCCTCCTTCTTCTCCTCCTTCTTCTCCTGCCAACAATGTCGAAATTAGGGCACGCAAGGATTCCAAGATTGCTCTTCTCGCCAAAAAGAAGCGCAAGCTTTCCGATGGTACTTCAGAGGCATTGGTCGTTCAGAAGAAGAATAAGAACAAGAAAAGGAAAAACAAAAACAAGGGGTTGCGGAGTGGTGATGATAAGCATTTGGAGCTTATAAGGATGGTCTTGACGAGAGAGGTTGAGAAAAGGAAGAAGAGGAACAAGAAGAATGACGATGATGAAGAAGATGAAGAGTGCAGCGAAGGAGGAGAGTTGCGGAGAGAATTGCCGAATGGAGTGATGGCTATCTCTACAGCTTCAACCGCCAATGGTTTCAATGGCAATGTGGGTTCCCATTTTGATGTAAAAGTGGCTGCTGATTCTAATTCCAAAGCGTTCGCCGTCACGCCGCGTTACTTCAGGTCCAAGAATGTTGATAGAGTCCCTGTTGGCAGGTTGCAGGTTGGTGGGTTCGTTAGTTATTACTCTTCTTTTTTTTTTTTTTTTCTGTGGGTTTAGCAGAAGCTGCTAAGTTTTACTCTCTTTTTTTTTCCCCTGTGATTTGTTGATATTTGTTTTTTCAGGTTGTGCAGTATGGACAGGGCTTGAAGAAGAAGGGAAAGGGTAAGAAGAAGAGGTGTCATTGGTGCCAGAAGAGTAATTCTCAGAATCTTATCAAGTGTTCTAGCTGTAACAAGGAGTTCTTCTGCATGGATTGCATAAAACAGCGGTCTGTCATTGTTGCATTCATTTACACTGCCCCAATGTTCAATGCTTATATATTAACCAATATGATTTTGTAGTTGAGGATTCAAATATGAGACATTTGCTGATATTTCTTGAAACTAACAGGTATTTTGGCACTGAGAATGAAGTTAAGAAGGCATGCCCTGTTTGTAGAGGAACTTGCACTTGTAAGGACTGTTTGGCAAGTCAATATAAAGACAGTGAAAGTAAGGTCTGACATCAAAATTGATGCTTTTCTGCTTTACAATGTTGCTTTGGTAGCATATGCTGACAGTTCAGTTAACATGCATTGTCTTAGGAACATTCGGCTGATAAAAGCAGAGTTGGTAGAATATTGCATTTACATTACCTACTCTGTATGCTCCTTCCAGTACTGAAACAAATAAGTGAATATCAGGATACTCAGCTAGAAACTGAAGCAAGAATTAAAGGTAAATATTATTGTTCTTCGAATTTCGTTTGCTAATATAGTAGTGTTATCTGAGATGCATTTTTATGTTGGACAGGGATAGAAGCTTCTGATATTCACATCAGGCAGGTTGAATTTGGCTTCAATGAGAAAAATTTCTGGTAAACTCTATTCTGAGTGCTATTTAGAAAAGTCAAAAGTTTCTCTGGTGCTCGATGCTAACTAATTTATTACTTGACTCAGCAATCACTGCAAAACTCCCATTTTGGATCTCAATAGAAGCTGCCCTAGTTGCTTATATAGCCTTTGCTTAAATTGTTTTCAAGAATTAAGTCAGGGAAGCATTTCTGGAGAATCAATGTTGAAGCTACCGATTAAAACAAAAACTTGCGCTGCCCGTGAGAAAGAAAATGCGGATGAGAAGGCCATTTCTAGTTGCAATATAACTCATTGTAATGGCACTGACAATGTATCATTTCCATCTACAGAACTTGGTGGTTGTGGTCATAGCCACCGTGATTTGAGATATATTTTTCCCTCTAGTTTGATCAAAGAGATGGAACTAAAGGCAGAAGAAATCATTTGCAGTTATGAATTGCCAGAAACACCAGACAAAAGTTCAAAATGCTCAATGTGTTCTGACACAGATCACAAAACTAAAAGACATAAGCAGTTGCAAGAAGCAGCTTTAAGAGGGGATTCAAATGATAATTGCTTGTTTAACCCCACAGTTTCGGACATCAATGGTGATAATTTTGAACACTTTCAAAAACACTGGGGAAAAGGCCATCCCGTAGTGGTGCAAGATGTTCTTCGAAAGACATCAAACCTCAGCTGGGATCCACTGATCATGTTCTGTAGTTATCTTGAGCGGAGCATTACAAGATACGAGAGTGATAAGGACTTACTTGAATCTTGTTTGGATTGGTGTGAGGTTAGTGTATCAGTTATTGTTTTTTGTTATTATACTTTTTAAATTGAATTGTTAATTGATAATCTTGGTTGGCCATAAAATCGTACTGCATTCTTGCAGTAATATTTTATTCATTTAAACATATTTATAAACACATACCAATTTTAGTTTATAGGTTTTTGTTGTACTTCACAAGTATATGCATGGGCATACATACAAACTGGATGTTTAATCTATTTCCCTGTTCTTTATAACAATGATAGTAAGTTTAGCACTCTATCTCTGTGGCAGGTGGAAATTAACATTAGGCAGTCTTTTAGCGGGTCTCTCAAATGTCGTCCTTGCGAAAACACTTGCCATGAGATGCTGAAATTAAAGGGGTTGTTGTCTTCCCAACTTTTCAAAGAGCAATTTCCAGGTCATTTTTCTGAAGTAATTGATGCTCTACCAATTCAAGAATACATGAATCCTATGTCTGGTCTTCTGAATTTGGCAGCAAGTTTGCCACTTCAGAGTACTAAACACGACATTGGACCATACGTGCATATTTCATATGGCTGTGCCGACAAGGAAGCTGATTCTGTGACTAAACTCTGCTATGATTCATATGATGTGGTATGCTTCCTTCCTTGTTATGTTGCATTTGATTTCTTCTCAAGTATATTCAGAGTAATACAGTTCTTCGCTTTTAAGTCTTTTTACTTTCTGCATTGAAACTCTAGCAGCTTTAAGTAATTTAAAATCTTACAGAATTAGGTTGCTTCCTGTGGTGAAGCCCAAAATCCTACAACTACTTTTGGGTTTTTGATGGTTCATGTTTATATTGAACCCCAGTACTCAATCATGCTCATACCTAGAAATTATGAGTTGCAATTGTTTCCTTTCCTCTAAGCAACAAATTGACATGAAAATTCACTGAACAAGTTTATGCCAAAGCTTCGTGTTGAATAGCAGTGATCTGTTCTGCACTTTGTGGGAAAAAGGATCGTGTAGTGTGTAGAATGATGCATTGACGGTTTATCCTTATCCATTTCATTAGCCATTTGATTTGTAATTCCAGGTTAATATTATGGCACATACCACGGATGTTCCCCTATCTACAGAGCAGCTTTCAAAAATTCGACGACTACTGAAAAAGCATAAAGCTTTGTGTCGAAGGGATTCTTCTAAAATTACTGCTGAACAACAACAGGAAGAGAAAGTAAAAGAAACGTTACCACCACATGTTGAAGAAGTGGAACAAAAAGGTTCACAGCGAGTGGCCAAAGAAGTTGACTTTTTAAGGAGAGTCAATAGAACATCCTTTGTCTCAACTCACACTGAAAAAGCAACTACTGGAAGTATAGAGAACAGCTTTTCCCAGGATAGAGAATGTGATTTATCTGATTCCGATTCGGAACCCACAGTTCTCCATGGGTTGTCTACAGGCCGTAATCCAAGAAATCTGTTTGAAAGCTCGAAAGATAAAAATAAGTTATCTGCTGAGCATTCTGGGGCCCAATGGGATGTATTCCGCAGACAAGACGTTCCAAAGCTCATGGAATACCTTATAAGACATTGTGATGAATTTACTCATAACTATGACAATGACAAAGTGGTAAGTTCAAACAAAGACAACTCTTGAGGATTTTGTTTGAACCGGTGGTTATTGATTGACATTTTTTTGCAGATGGTTCATCCAATTCTAGATCAGAGCATTTTTCTTGACAAAAATCACAAAATAAGGCTTAAAGAGGAGTTTCGTAAGTACACATGCTTCTGTGTTTCATGATCTGTTACAATTGCAGGCAACTCTATTTACACAATCGTCCTTGTTACCAGAGGTTGAACCATGGACATTCAAGCAACATGTTGGAGAAGCCGTTGTCATTCCCGCTGGATGTCCATACCAGATCAGAAATCCTAAGGTTTTGCATTAGCATAATGACTCTTTCTCTCTCTTCCTAAACTTTAGGAATGTATGAAAAAAAATGTCCCATCCTTTTCCCCCCTCTTTTATAATCTACAGTGTTGCGTTCATGTGGTGTTGGAATTTGTGTCACCGGAAAATGTCTCCGAGTGTATCCAGCTGATTGATGAGGTCCGACTGCTGCCGGCAGACCATAAAGCCAAAGTAGAAACTTTGCAGGTATATTTTATTTTGTAAACCAGCTCCTGCTTTCTGCTATTGTTGTAAGCATGGAATTGACAAGGGCCTCTTGAAACAGGTAAAGAAAATGGTGCTTCATAGCATGAATACAGCAATTAAGGAAATGCATGAGCTTACAAACAAGCCAGCCAAAACATGATTGCACCAACTATCTTCCATTTTTGTATAGATTATTTTTCCCCAGTAAAAAATCATAAAAGTAGCTCCTAGAAAAAGGTTCTCTAATTAAATTGATTAGTTTCTTCAGTGTAACCATTTTTTGATTGCTTTGACATCTATCTCTGCCCTACCCGAGTTTGAAATAATCCTTGATGGTCTGTGTATATATTTTGCTTAGTGGTTAAATTCAAGAGAATTTTCGAAATATTGAGAGAGGAAATTTCTTAGCTCATTAACTTTTGAAAGTGATTTCGATTTTCGAATGACACTCGGGTTTGAATCCAAAAGAAGAGTTGGTCCGTAGAAACAAAAGTCACGTGCTTCTAAGAAATGTTATTAGGTTCCTAGCGTTAGGAATAAAAGCACTCGTACAGTGGAAAAGAGAATAAAAGAAAAGAACCTGTAACTATATAAAGTTGCATAAGCTTAATTATGCAATTTTGTGATTACATGAAAATGAGCGAATGAAATTGTGAGAATTTTAAAGTTAGAAGAAAAGAACGTGATTTAATAGACTATGTGAACAGTGTAATTCTTTGTTTATATAGTGCAAATAGCACTTACCATTTTGCAATTAAATTGTTAGTCATGACCATTAATTTAACCCGAATCTACACATCTACAACTAGCAATCAGGATCATACAGGAAAAGTAAAAAGGGAAGTTCTATGGTGTGGATGGTATTAAATATCCACACCTGTGGATATTATGTGGAGACCTTTTTCATTGAACACGTTTCTGTTGTCCATGTTCACAAGAGAAGCTGATGGGACATCATGTTAGGGAGCAGCAGATATTTGCAGATGTACTGCACGGTCTAGAAAAATTAATAAGTATTATTAGGTGCTAATTATTTTTGGGAAGTTGGGGCTATTGGGCAGGTTCTATTTTTTTTTGTGTGTGTGACCATGATTGGATTTTGAACTTGGGTCACCATTTTTTGTGCTACTGTGCAGAAAGAAATTTTATTGTGGATAAAAAAAGTAAAATGTAGCATTAAAAAGAAATTGAAACCCATTTAAGAACATTTTACTTCTTAATGTGATACAACAAAGTTGGAATTTATTTCAGCCTCCAATGTCCCAATTTTATCCTCTAAGATTATATATATATACTAGACCTACCTAGGGGAAAAAAAATCTTCGCAGAAACAAGATTTTCTCTATATATAATCATCAATAACTTTCTTTTCAATTTTGAATAAATAATAAGTATACTTTTTTTTAGAGTGAACGTATATAATTATTTTTGTGTAAAGTTGATATTTATATAGTATTAAATAATTTAACAAATTTAACTAAATTATTATATAATAATTTTTAATTATCAATTTTACTTAAAAATAATTGTATGCGAGCCATCAACTTCTTTTGACTATGATCATCGCTTCGTTATTATTATAAAATGAAATGAGAATCACAGTGTATATTATGATACTATTATACTATGATCATCGCTTCGTTAAAATATATTATTCTATAATTCTTTGTATACAACACTTATGTAAACTTTCTTTTTCGTTCTTTATATTATGAAAATGAATTATATATAATGAAGACTCTCTTTAATACTTAGTTTCCTAAACTTCCCTTAAAACACAAATCAACTGGAGGATTGTTTTAACTTTAACTTGTAGTGTATAATTTATAACTTCTGGAAGACGATTAATTAATATATAAAAGAGCTTAAGATACATAATAAATGATAATGTACATGGTACTTATATTTCCAACTTATACAATTTATTAATTTTCTAACTTATCATGAATGTGAATGATATAGGCATGAACATTTTACTTCTTAACTAGTGTATGTTCCTGTACCTTGTACGAGATAATACATAAAATTATATTAAAAATTTTATTAAAAAATTAAATAATATATATAGTAATTATTATTATAAATATTTTATAAAGTTATAATTAAAATCAAACTTTTAAAATTTTAATATTAAAATATTAAAAATAATTAGTATTTGTCTTAATCAATTTGAGTTTGTTAAGTGATCATCTCACTCGTCCGCTTAAACAACTATTGGGAGTTAGAATCTCGCCTTGTGTATATAGCAATCCATTGGCTAGTGATAAACCCTTAATAAATAGAATATCAATACGTGGTTAAACTTGGCTGGAGTTTTCGAATATGCAGGTACCCGACCCGTCCATACCTGGATGAAAAGGGTAATAACTTGACCCGAGTCGGGACAGATTTTGCTCAAGACAGGGTATGGTCGGGTTTAGAGTGTACCCACCCCGAATATATACATATAAACACTTTTTAGGAATTAAGATTTGCCTCACATCACACATGATTCATAACTTCAGTCTATACTCTATAGCCATGCAAGATAAACTCAATCATCGTCACCTAAAATCTTCTTCTTCTCGACTTCTTCACAAAAAAACCATATAACTCCTGTCATGTTGTTGCTGAGTCCATCGCCGCTTACCTATTCACAACTCTCATCTTCCTTCACAGTCAGAGACGGACCCACGATTAATATAGAAGGGGCATTTGTCCTCACAAATTTTTTTTAAAAAAAGTAATACTTATATACATATATACCACTTATTATATTATATTTGTCTCAAAATAAAATATAAATAATTTTTTTGTATTTTATGTTAAAAAATATTTTGTTAAACTTAACACATAATAATAATTATATTGTTAAATTTGATTTAGTATGAAAAATAAATAAATACACTAAAAAATTAGTGATAATTAATTATGTTATATTAGTTAATTAATTAATAATTAAATTAAAACTTAGTTTTCTAATTAAATACAATTTAAATTATTAGTGATTTTTTAAAAATTGTTTAAGATAAAAAAATATATTATTTATGTATTAATATAATGTAATTATTTTGGTTAAAAAATTTATTTATACTATAAAAATTATAATAAGTAGATTTGATAACTAAGTAAAATAATTATTTAAAAACATATATAAAAAAATAATATTTAATCATGTTAAAAATAAAAAAATCTTTATAAATATTTTTTTATTATTTTAAATATTATATACTATGTGTATGAAATTATATTTTATTATTTTAAATATTATAATACCGATTGTGTGTATATTTCTAGCTTGTATATAAAGAAAATAGACTAGGCATAAACATTTTACTTCTTAATGGGTTTCAATTCCTTTTTAACGTTACATTTTACTTCTTTTTATCCACAACAAAATTTCTTTTTGCACAGTACAAAAAATGTGACCCAAGCCCAAAATCCAGTCATGATCACATACACAAAAAAAATAGAACCTGTCCAATAGTCTCAACTTTTTAAAAATAATTAGCACCTAATCATACTTATTAATTTTCAGAGGCAGTACATCTGCAAAATATCTGCTGCTCCCTGACATGATGTCCCATCAGCTTCTCTTGTAAACATGGGCAATAGAAACGTGTTTAATCAAGAAGGTTTCCACATAAAATCCACAGGTGTGGATATTTAATACCATCCACACCATAGAACTCCCCAAGTAAAAATAGTTGATAATATCACTTCTTATTTACGTAAGTTATCCTCATCCTCGTTATTTTATTTTTCTTGGTAATGAAAAATGACCCATAAAAGTTGATAATTTGAAAATAGCATATAATAAGAGAGTGGCATTATCGAATTAGAAAATGGCAAAATCTACTTCCGACAATAAAGTGTACTTCGGTATTTTTTAAAGAATAAAAACTCTAATCTGTATTCTGTGCATGCACGACAGAGTATGAAGCTCAAATATAGACGGCTTTATTACACTTTTTACCGTAGACTATAATGCTCATGCACGCAGCATTAACCGCTGGAAAATAATCAAGAGATAAATACATGTATAATTCTTTAGGAAAAATTGACAAAGAAACAAAGAAAATGTAATAGCGCCTTTAGTTTTAGGCTTTGAGCTCATGCTTTAGTTTCATGTTCGTCAAAATTGCTTCTGGAGAGCCTCAAGAAACAAAGGGGTCCTCACTATTTAGGGGGCCATAAGCCCATCAATTGTGTAAGAAAGAGACTTTGCCCAATCAGCTCTGAGCAGCAATGTCTGCAGCGTCTGCATCACATCATACCCAGGATCAAGCTTACGCTGCCAACCCTACGCAAATTACATTATGCACAAGTTACACAAACAATTTTGATAGCAGGATTTGTGCTTTGTATTCATTTTTTCTCTGCGTTAGACGGAGTGTGAAATTATAACATTGTAAATCCCACACTGCATCCAACGGTGGAGGGAAGTAATTCTGGCGTCCAAGAAAAAATGAATACAAGTATCATTTCTCCATTAATAAGACGACAACAGGGAGGAGAGTATAATCAGCTATGAGAACTTATAAAGGGCATATTGCTTTCCATTACTTTCCAACTCACATGATAGTGGTATTGTCGCATACTAGTGTAGTGAGCTTGGTAAAATGATGACCCCAAAAAAAAAGTTACCTCGAGAACCAGGGTTGTCACCATGACAGTACAAACATTGCCATCTACATTAACTCTATGACGCCTGACTTTCTCCAGCAATTGCTCTATGCATTCTGCAGGATGAACCAGGTCACCTTCCGGAGTGCCCCAAAAGGTAAATGCCTCTTCCACTTCCTATTAGGAAAACAGAAGAATCCAATGTATGCACAGACTCAGAATCATATCACGGGGTTAAGTAAATGAAAAAAGAACATATATCTGCAATCCATTGAACCCCACACACAACAAGCAGGACCTCATTACTATGCTCACCTGTACAACAATGTAATAATCCATATTCAAACAGTTGTATCTTGAACAAATTACCTCAATGAAAGCCTTTGGATTTGGGCAGTTCTGTCTTTGTGATAATCTGAGTGTGCACTCTGCAGCTGTCCGACCATCTCGGCAGGCAACAGCTTTGAAAAATTCCAATAGATTTACCCGGTCACTACCAGAGAGTTCAGCAGTCATGCCTACATCAAGGAAAACCACATGAGGCTTTGATTTGAAGAGCCGATTCCGGCGCTTGCTTTGAGAGAGTCGAACAAGGATATTTCCGGGATGCATGTCTGCATGAATGAAGTTATCCACCTGAAAGAATATACCACAATATATTGGAAGCTAAACTTTATCATGTTCAAGTCTAAAATATCAAAGGATCCAACTTCTAGTTCATACTGAACATAGGAAATAGGATGTAATATGATTATTATAGATCAAACAAGGAAAGTCAGAAAGTAAATTTGTTTGTGGATCAAATAAGAAAATTTGTTGAAATAAAAGAGAATTGCCATTAGCTAAAAACCATAAAGAGGCTATAGAAAATGAAAGGTCCAGGTTTATCATGAAATACAAGCAGCATAACATAAGCATACAAACTAGAGAGTAAATAACCTGTTCCCGGTTTAATGTTTCATCCAAAGTAAATTGAAAATCTATATAGTACGAGTTAATAACAGTTAATGAGAACTAAGATTATAAATTTTCATGAAAATACAAGCAGAAGATACCATAAAGATAAGCAACAATTTAATGCTAAAATTTTCCATAAAAGCTATTTGAAATTATACAACTCCCCCCCCCCCCCTCCCCAAAAAAAAAAAAAATCCTTTTTGCTGTTATTACAACATTTTAAAACCAAACCTTTTCTTATGAATCCTCTATCAATATTCCTAACAAGACAAGCTAATATCTTTTTTCGGTTACAAAAGAAGGAATTACATTAAGAAGAAGAGAAATTATAAGGCCTAATCTCTTAGCATATTTAATAGAGAACACCTATAAAGAACCATGAAAGTTTTTTCTCTACATGTCAATTGAGAGATACATATTTAATAGAATTAAGAAAAACTTGATTGTTCACAAATTATATTGCATGAAAAGTTGTTGGATAAAAATTGCAAATGAAAGATGTCATTTCTTACCAGTAACATCTTCAAAAGTGCATGAGTCCCAATATGAGCAAGAGCACTTTTAATCCTCTCATGTCCTTGAAGTTCATCAACATAATATGACACACTTTCCCCATTTTCATAGGTTTCCACCAAGACTGCAGGATGCACAAGTGGATAGACAGGCTTAGGAAAAGAGACATCCTTCCATTTACGGAAGTTGTAGATAAAACGGCTCAAATGAGCAGCTTCCCTTGCAAGGTCAACTTGAGACAACATGAAAACTGCAAACTGTTGAACACTTTCATCCAATCTTAACCAATTGAGAGCAGGAATAAACCTTGAAGATTTTGCCATCAAATTGATAATTGCAAAATCTCTTCTAATAGATTCTCCCACACCAGGATGTCTAACCTTCACTGCAACCACCTGGCTCTTTGCTTTCTGACCAGGGTAAGTAGATCTTAAAAGAGCACGATGCACTTGAGCAATACTACCAGATGCTACAGGAACTTCTTCAAAGTTTTCAAAAATTTCAGATATCTTTCGCCCAAAAGCTCTCTCTATAGTTTTCTTTGTGTAGTAAAAACTATGTTCGGGAGCTTTAGTATGAAGTTCAGAAAGTTTCATACATAAATCCCGAGGAAAGAGATCAGGTCGTGTAGCAGCCCATTGACCCCATTTTATGAATGCCGGGCCTGCTTTTTCTAATGTACGATGAACTACCCGGAGCCACACTTTCCTAAACTCTGGTCCAAAATAATCTGCAACTGGTGCCATCAGTATACTTGGAGAGAATAACATTGCTAGATAGATAGCTCTCACTAACAAAATGAGGCCTTCTACTATAGCGGCTGCAAAAACTAACACGTAGTTGTACCCATCTTGTGCATGCATATACAAAGCATTCTGTGACGGGTAACGTTTTGCATGTGACGAATTTCTTTGGCGAGCCAATGCTAGTTCTCCCCAAGTTAGTACAAAGATACTAGGGACCAACAAATAGTAACGAGCAAAAGTGAGGCTCACTGCCTGAGCAATCATATGTATTGAGGTTAATGTGTTATGGCCATTGGAATAATACTTTTTATACAAAAATTTCCAAGCTTCCCAAGCTATTTGAGAATTATATGCTGCTGCATTACTTGTTGAGGTTACAGCAAAGTTGCTGAAAGAACACCCTTTGTGAAAGTTCCCCCTAGTTCCATGCCATAAGCATGAAGTACATGCTTCACTGGGAAACTTATTTTGCATATACACCCTGCATCGATTGATATTAGGTCCTGCTGAGACAAAAGCCCCATTTCTACTCACTCCCTGATACCTGTTTCTATGAACACGAAGAATAGACTGGGCAACTCTCCTTATATTTGCAAGCATCAAAAACCTGCAAACCCGAAACTGACATTATAAAACAAAAGTGACCATATTCCAAACTGTTGTGTTACGAATCCAGTCGATAAAACATTTCTCCTAACTTATTACCTACAATGGTTTCTTTCCAATTGTTGCAACTATAAAAGGTACACATGTAAACAAGAATTTTTTTTTTGTCACAAAAATACTAAATGTCAATTCCTTCAAAGGCGTCAAGTGGTTGACTCACCTAATACAAAAGATTAAATTGATCTCTACTACTCAGTTTTGGAGCGGTTTAAGTTTCACTGCTAATTTTTCTGATATTTTCCAGTAGTAAAAGATAACTAATTTCAAATGAAGCAGCCCTACATAATGCAGCACCGAATAATTTCAAGAACTACTAAGCCTTGTCCAGTATGTGAGATTGGCTATAGCACTATATGGACCAAATGACGTTGGAGTGTCCTCCTATCATAGATTGCATCAGTGTCTAAACCATCCGTGGAATTTATACAAGAATACGCTCTTCAAATTTCAAACAGTAGTAATTAAAGGTTCTCCATTGGACTAAACGGTATATGGTGAAGTAGTTACTGATACAGAGTTACTTTAGAAAGTAAAAGTTGCTATGTCTATTGCAATTCATTTTGTAGCAACACCACCATGAATGAGTTGCATGTAATTTCGCAATAAATTATGAGATCAGGTATGTCCCGACCATTTCAGCTAAGAAGCGGTTACTCCGGAGAAGTGTAAGTGAAAATTAAAAGAGGAAGATATATGAGAATGAATAAGCTAGGAGGGAAGCTGAACCTGAGGAGGAGAGGCAGGACAACATGCTAGAAAAGATGATCCGGAAACGAATGTGGGTGGCGGCGGCGGTGGAGACGAGGAAGCAGAAGGTGCGGAATTGAATGAGAACGTGATGAAGGAAGAAGATTCATTCATTCAACAAGACTCAGACTGGGTCCTTCCCCTTGCCGCGATTCTTAGTCGGCAAATAACACCCATAACGCTCCTATCAATGCACCTCCCTAACCAATTCTTTTTCATTTTATTATTATTTTTTAACTCGTATTTGATATTTCGTATTTTCATCGCAGTCTAGAATACTCGCGGGATTAAGAGACCTCTTTTTTAACAATTTTTAATTATGTCTAAGTATTGGTTTAACGATGCAATTTGCTTGTTCTTACACTTCTTGATTGAGAGGATCTTTGATTTTGGTTCATGTACATTATTAAAATAGAACAACAGTAATTCAATAACGATATATTCGTAATTAAATTTTCAAATATTTTTTTTATTTTATTAATTCTAAAATAAATGAAATATTTTACTGAGATATATTTGAATCATATAATAGAATGGATAAATAGATAATAACCAAAAATAAAAAGTGTGATTTGGGATTAATCAGAGAAGTTACTAAAGTTAGTACTTTTATAAGTTGTAAACCCTAATTTTTTGTTTTGCTCTGTATCCATGACGGGCCGGGAAAAGCCCAACTGTACAGAATACAGGGAAACGGATCTACATTGGGAAGAAATATGGCTTACTGTAAAATAGTTTTTGGATCAAAAACGAATGACTACGATAAAAACGCTTATTTGTGACGAGTATGTTTTGGGTCAACAATACTTTTGGTCAAAAGCTTTTCACAAATATTGCAGACCTGAATCCAAATCAGATTCTTGATTTATGTGCTGATCTAAAGAGTAGCCTTATTGGGCTAACAAATTTATAGATATGACTTCTACGGAGTGTATCTTATACAAAATCCAAAAGAAAAAGTTTCATGTCCGCGATATAAAAGAGGGGCCCATTTCATTTTATGCCTTTTTTTTTAATGTTCAGCTTCTAAAATTTTATAGAAGAAATAAATAATAAAGGAAAATAAAAAATAAAATTTATTATTTTTGTTTTTTTACAAAATTAAAAAAAGAAATACTAAAAATAAAAAACATAAATCCAAATGTATAAATTATTTGATTGAGACACATAAGTCCTCTATTAGTTATTAGTTAATATGTGTATTTGGTTTGCCTAATGATTGAGACTTTATAAATATTTAATTTTAGTCTTAAACATATCTGTTTTTTTTATTTGAAATAAAAAGTTAATACACAATAAGGTAGAACAACAATGTAAATAATATTGGCTAATTAAAATAAAACTAATTTGTAGTCATATTTGATAGTATTATTAACAACTATAAAGATTTATTATGACTGTACTCTTTGTAATTTCTAATCAACGGTTGATTATTTTTGCTACATTTATTTTTTAATTTTAAAAATTCTGTTATTTCTTTTTAGTCAAGTACTTTAAATGATAACAAAAAAATTAATCAATCATCTATTACTTTTTTTTATAAATACATCTGTCCAACTTTTAAAATATTATTTAATTATATTATTTTTGAAATAGACTATAGTTTATCATAGACGAATAACTAAACATTACACATTTGACAAAATAAACTTACAGTCAAAAAATAATTGGTAATTATTTTCGGTATCTTTTTTATATAAAATACAAATATTATCATTATAATTAATAACGTTAAATCTAGATAATCTTTTTTTAGTATTAACTGTGCCTATACAAACTAAGTAAATAACACTCGTGGTGGTACCAAATTCACGGATTTACATAGTAGCTTGTGGGAGTAAGTGCTCCATTGAGTTTTATAAAATTTTTAAGTAGTATATAGTATTAAATTTTATTTGTCTCTACTATATAAATAATTTTGACCCCACTCTTCACAATTTAATGTTATTGAAAGATATTTAATTAAATTTAATTTTATAAATATATAAAATTTAATTTTAACTATTTAATAAAAGAGTAATTAAATAAATAATAATAAAATAATGAGAAGTCAAAATAAATAATCCTAACCTTAATTATTCTCAAAATAAACTTTTTTGCTACTATATTCTTTTACTTTCTTCCAGTTTTTTATTTTTCTATTTTCTCTATTTTATTTTTTAATTTCTTTTGATTTAATTAAATATTTATTTTTATCTTTTTGTAATTTTTCTTTTATTAAATTATATTACATTTATTTTATAATTATACTCTTGTGTAATATTTTTATTTTTTGATTAATGGTTATTGTATAATAAAATTTTATTAGTATATTTTTGTATGATTGGTTTGCTGAGTTTTTATATTCATATTATATTTTTAATTTTTTGTGAAATTATAAAAATTAGGGTAAATTATTTTTTCCCTAATTTTTAGGTTTTTTTAAATATTTTTAATGTTTAATTTTATTTAATTTTTTTCTAACATTTTTTATTCATTCAATTTTATTCTTACACGTTTTTAATTTGTATCAAAACTATCACTATAAGCTTTCAATTTATTCCTAACATTTTATATAAGTTGACGTTTAGGGATAATTTTGACATAAATCGAAAATATTAAGGACAAAATTGAATGCAACTAAACGTTAGGTGTATTTTAAAAAAAATTGCAAATATTAAGAACAAAAAATACGTTTTACCCTAAAAATTATTGTTTTTATTGTGTATGATTTGTCCCACTAGCAAAATTTTCTGGATTCGTGAGCAACATTGTAACTTATAATATTTTTCGGTAATATTCCAATTTGCAAAATTTATACATAATAGAATAAACGTATCTAATTTTACTACAAAATTTAAAATACCTCTTTTTTATTTTAAAAATTTGCAACTCAATAGCTATGAAGTACAAAAAGTTGACTTAAATTACTGTGTTGATGTGTCAGATATATATTTAACATAATAATATTTAAATACACACAAATATTATTACTTGTTGATATATTCAATTTTTTTTGTATATATTCATAAGGAGTTTAGATATATTATGCAATGCTACTGTTTGTGTGTAAGACAAGCTTAGCTTTAATTGAATTCTTTTTAAATTTAAAAAACGTATAAAGTAGTTGGATTATGCATGTGTTTCTATAGCAGCTAAATTGACCAAATGGATGTATCCTCCCTAACAGTGACCGAAGTCGTTTTCCAAATAATAATTTCAGACTTATGCATTTTGAATCTTATTTTGTTTCATTGCTTTGATATGATATGACAAGGACTGCTGCCAAAGAAAGTAGCTCATTAGCTATTACAATAGCACTACTTTTGTTGAGATTATTAGTTTAATTGCACCCCCGTATTTTATCTAATCAAAACCCATATAATTAATTAAACACTCAATCACATCATCAAACTATCGAACTCTATGCTAATCTGGCGTTTTCTAATCACTGGATTACGACAAGAGTTTTTTCAAAATACAATATCAATTTCATATAGCAACGCCGAAAGTTTAAGTGTATTTTTCTGGCACAGTCTCACATATTATTAACATGTTTGGTGGGTTGAAAATTCGACTTCAACTTTGAACTGTAATTTTTCTAGCATTTCATATTTTGGCACTTATTAATGTTATAAATATAATTATTCATTTGTTTTTTTTATTAACTTAAATTATTAGAAAAAGTAATTTCATGATATTGTATATAAATTCTTACAATGATGTAAAATTTTAGAGTTTGATCTTTTTTATTCTTAAAAAAATTAATATAATAAAAAAATTATATAAAAAATCTAAACAAATTCAAAAAAAATATTCTTACTTCAAAAAAATATGTTAAGAGATAATTTCATCACACTAATTAAAATAAACGTTATTAAGCTATATTAACACACATATGCACTATAAAAATTAGCTACATATACACATTTGTCACGACTTAAAATAGACATGAAAAAGGTTTGGTAATTGTCAACTAAAATTAACATTTGAGTAAAAAGTAAAACGCTGAAGCACATTTATATTTTCATTCATAGTACTATATACTATATAAGTATATTAAATTATCTGACTTTTGTTTAAATTATGATCATCTATCTTATCCAGAGAGGGCTGTTGTAGTGCGTGTTAGGTGCAAACTTATATTTATGGCAGCCGTTGACAATTCAAGTTAGGTGTTTGAACTAGCTAGTATATATTTAGAGTTGTTTTCAACCTAAAGTTGAGTAAATTTATTATACCAAGTGCAATGAGATCGATCATTATTGATTAATTAATTAGCCTTCATTTCTTAGTCAAAACCAGAAAAAATTGGCCTTATACCTAAGACTATATATTGAAACGCAGATTGTGATAGAAACTTAATTAACGTACGTATGTATTCGTTGAATATTTCTCTGTAATGCGTGGTGGGACATGTTTATATGCTTTACATCAAAACTTCAACTAATAAGAAAGGTTATAATAAAGCACACCTGTGAAATCATATATATATAGAATAAAAAGTTTGGTATTGTCTACCTAGTCGAATTGTGATGAGTTGCTAAAATTGTTCAAAAAACATAAAAAATTTTGAAAAATTTCAATTAAATGGAGAGTTTATTGACAATTTTTTCAAAAAAAAAATCATATATTAGACAAAGTTCGACACTTTCCTACAAAATTGCAAGGCACCAAAGAATTGTCACCAGGTTTTGGTATGTAAATGAAATTGCGTTTAATGTGAATAGTTTAAAGTGAATTGCCATTAAAAAAATATGCAAAATAATACTAATTGAAAAGCAATTAGGATCAAGCTTTCCCGCGGACAAATTTCCCCATTTCATGAGTTCCCACCAAATAAAAGACAAATTCAAATCATGAAAGAGAAAAAAAGGGTATATATATTAGACTTAAAGTAATTAAAAATTGGTGATTGTTAGTTAAAGAAAAAAGTTTAATTTTTCTTGTAAAACCTTAACTTAAATTCCCTATCCAACAGCCTCAAAAGAAGAAGCAAAAACAATGCTTCTAAACTAGCGGCAAAAGGAAAAGGTTAGCAGTATGCTTTAGCACACCAGCATCTGTTTGTCGTTTGAAAGTTGGGTTATAAACAAACTAGCGGTCAATATTTTTAGTTTTTTACACACTTTTACAAAAAAATTTTAAATACAACAATACATTATACAAAAAGTCCAGTGAGTCGATATAATATAAGCCAACTCCCTTTTATTTCTGATTTTGAAATCCAAAAAATTATAGTAGTCGGTGTTGGATTTTTTTTTGTAATAAATCTATTTTTTAATTAATTGATTTGAGTTGGCATCCGTCCTAGTTGGTTCCTAACAAATGCATAAATATTGATATAGATTCAGGACATACAAAAACACAAATTTAAAATTTTTATAAGATATGAGAACACAATATATATAAAATATAAATTATTTTTTAGATAAATTATAATAATATTTTATTGATATTAGAATATAAATTAATTTTTTAATTATATAAAGAATTTAAAATAATTTTTATTTTAATAATTAATAATATATATTTATTTTTAAATTTATTTTAAAAATATATATTAAAAATAATATTAAATACATTGACACATGATAGTATTTAGATGTATTTAAATATATCCAAAAAAATTATTTTTTATTATGATGTAATTGGGCACAAAAAAATATATATGTCAGATAAATGTTAATAAATATTGTGTCCAAATGTGTTTAACATGGGACGAATTAAAAAAAAAAAAATCCGTATTTCATAGCTTAATTATCTTACTACTCATACAAAATGTAGAGTAGCATGATTGGATGACAAAATAACCATCTTATATTATATATATACGACCGTACAGTATAAAGCTTAGCTTATACAACGTAAAGTCAATTATTAAGGCCATAATGTGGCAAGAGAAAAGTTGGGTACTACTTACCAGTAATCAAATTTCTTCTAGTACAGATTCTTTTTTGGGAGCATTTCACATTTTGCTTCAACGTATGACGGTGTCATACGTAAAAATAGACAAAGAAAACTGCGGGCAGAAATTAAAGAGTAGGAAAGAAACCGTGATAAACCTGCTTTTAAGACTTTACTTATTCAAAAGCTTTTCAGACTCTGCGTTTTCAATGGACGGCTGAGAATGAAAGCAATGTTATTTATTTCCAGTAATTTAATTATTTTACATGCAATATTTTTATCACACCGTGCATTTTCATTTCACATACTATTTTAAATTAATTGGTAAAATTTTTGAAATAGCTAAGTCGATTATTTCTACCTTTAATAGAAACTCAAACTTGTTATTTTTATCATTTACATATAGAGCTTGTGTGTTATTTGGTGAGGTGCTAGCTAGTCAAATTTCTCATCTTTTGCAACTATATATATTGACAACTTGTGCTTCCATTGATGATGAATCCGGCTTATAAGATAAGATAAAGTTTTAGCTTGTTACTGCATGTGTTGACGTAAAAATGACGAACCCTTTACATGCACACAATAGAAGATATATATTCATCTATCACCTACTACAATTCGGAACCTTCTAATGCTATTATAATGGAGATAATTAAGCAACGAAGGTGACTTCAATGATGTGGTTGCAACTGTATGTGCCATATTATTCACCAACATTTATGCATCATAATTGCTTGCTGCATGGACTAATAAAGAACTCGTGCGTTTGTTATTGTACTACTATTGGTTAGTTTCTTTTGCTGACATAATCAACTGTCAAATAATGTGTATATAATTATATATTAAAACCTAAATCTTCTCTTTGCTTAGCTTTAATTTGCACTATTAATTTCTAACAACTCAATTTTATTACAGTCTTTCACTTTTTAGTGATATTGAAATTATAAAGTTTACGTAAAAAATTTAAACAAAATGTAAATATTTTGAGTTTTTCGGATATTAAATATTTTTTTAAATTTTCATCCTCTTATTTGATATTTTTAGTATTAGAATTAAAATTGAGTGGGTGTTACTCACTTGTAATATAGTACCAGAGTTTATCTGATATATTGTTGTTGGGTCACTCACCTACAAATGTTTACACTCCAAATAATTATTTTTTGGGTGCGAAGAGAATGCATTATAAACCTTACATCTTTCTAAAATAAAGTTTATAATGATTTATAAATATGAGACATCCATCCCTCGTCTCATAAACTAATTTTTGGATTGAGTAAAATTTATTTAATTTTAATTTTAATATTTAAAATATTATTTAATTAAATCATTTTATTATGCTAATTATTTTATTTGCATGATTATTTTAGTAATGCAAAAAAAAAGTATATATATATCAAGATGTGTATATAATTGGATGATATTATATATAATTAAATCAGAAGGGGTTTTGTTAATTAAGGTTGTGCTCATTAATATTATAGCAAGTTTTAATTGAAAATTTATATTATATATATTGAACATACCAAAACTTTAATTTTATCTAGTAAACCACTATACAGTACAGTTAAAACTTTATTCTAACAAAACCCCATAATGAATATCAAATATTATTTATTTATAACTTCACTACTGTTTTAGTAAATGCAAATTATTTGCTGGTAAATATGAATATGTTATTGCGCCCGCATTACTTTTAGATGTCCAACTTTTTAGGGAAAGTACTAAGAAACATGCATGGAAGCTATAATTCTGATTTATGAGTAGAGGAGTCGTATTCAGATTGAAGAACAATCCGATATTCGGAAGCAAAATTACAAAAGGACAACAAAAATGTCGGAACATTATTGTACGATAGGTGAACTACGATCTGCCGGGAGAATACGCAGACAAACTACCTATACATATATGGTGCCAAGCAATACTTGTTTCTTCTAAGAAGTGATGACAATTATGACCATATAAATTAAAGACGTGCATGAAAAATTGATATATATGGAACGTTTTCCGAACAAAAATCATGAGCAGCCGCACACGCAATTGAAGAGTTTCAATACCACCAAACAAGTCAGGCCAGTGATGGATCCATTAATTAATTTAATCTGGGAGAAATAGACCGTATATTGCAGCAACTAACGTGGATGCAATTAGTCCTTTAAATTTATAATGGTGGAAACTCACGTGCAGTCGACTTCACGTGAAGTTGATACTTGAGAGCAGTTAGATGATTTGACTGATTTGACTAAATTTTCATCTAACGGCTCTCAGATATTAACTTTATGTGAAATTGACTTCACCTGAGTTTTCATCATTTATAATTTATTATACTAATCTCTAAAATTTAATTCTAAGTACTATATTAGTCTTAAACTATTTTTGACGCTGAGTTATCGAATAAAACATTGAGTTAGTTTTAATTTATCATGTTAGACAGTGACGGATCCAGAAAATTTTAGAAGTGTGGGCAAAAATATCTAATTAATTAACTTGTCATTTTAAACTTAAAACATCTTAATTAAATTTTAAATAACTTGTCATTCTAACTAACTTTACTTTTATTTATTTTTATACATATTTAATAAAAAAAAGAGTGAATTAGTTGGCACGTTAGCACTTATTAATACACTAATATTTATAATTTGAAATTAAATTTATATATAAATAGTAAATACCAAAAAAACCTGTATATAAAAAGTATGTTTATATAAAATAATAGAAACTCAATTTATAATTATTTTTATTTTTTTAAATAATTACATTTTTTATATATTTTTTAATTTAATTTTGATACACTATCAGATTAAAAATTTGATGCATCTATTTAATTATGTATTATAATTAAAAAATATATTTTTTTACATTTATCACCTAAATAGTTATCTAAAAGAATAAATATAATTAAATGACTATGTAAAAATATACATATTTAATATATCAAAATTAACTTCTATACTTTTAAACAATTATTCTACTACTCATTATAATTTTCAAATATTAATTACCATCCATTGGATTAGAAAATTTATTTGTTATAATATTTATGACATAAAATATTTGTTACAAGTAAAATTATTTAAGAGATAAAATTAAAAAGTATTATATAATTTTAAAATAAAAAATATTAATTAATAAATAGATATTATTTTTTCTTATTTCAACTCATTTTTGAAGAAAAAAATTAATAATTTTACTTATATTTAAAAAACTGAATTTTAGTTGGATAATTAAGTAATTAATTAGCTTTAAAAATTATATTAACACTATTTATTAATTCTTTATTGAATTAATTTATTTACTTATTTTTTATTTTTATATTAAATCAAATTTAACAAAATAATATTGTTACATATTTAATTTAATAAAAAAATATTTATAACATAAATCTCAAGACAAAATTTTATAAATTTTTATGAGGCAAAAAATATAATTATATCAAGAATAAATATAAATATATATATATATATTTTTTTTATTTTAGTGGGGGCAAGTGCCCCCCTCCTATATACCTTGGGTCCGTCCCTGATGTTAGATATATAAATAAATGATATTATTTTACTTTGACTCTTAAATAAAACAAAAACAAAATTATTTTGAAGAATGAGAGAAAATAATTCAATTTGTAGATCATATAAACTGTTGTCTTCTCATTTTTACTTTATTTAAATGTCTAAACAAAATTAATAAGTCTAGCATAATAAAACAGAACCAACTCAGCACTTTATTTGCTGATGTAGCGCTATATGAATAATTATTTAAAATAATGCATAGAATTTAGATAATTGTATAAAATTATTTTGATATACGGTTAATATATTATGCTTTAACTCTTTTAATTTATATTATTTGATTCGTTAATTATAACTCAGCCTAAAACAAATCTATAAATTTGGAATCGGAAAAAAATCAAATAACTACACACCAAACTCAAGAATCTTTTGGCTAATATCTTTAAACAAATCTAAAACGAATTACTAAATTTAATCATCGGATCGAAGATTAACTAAAACTTCGAAAAACAAGTAGAATATGCGAATAACCATCCCAATCACAAATAACTTTATAAATATTGATGACTCATTAGATTATAGATATGCAATTCATTTTATATTTTTTCTAAAAGACTTACACTCTTTTTTATTTGAATATTAGAGTATCTTTATAAGTATTTATTGCTACCATTTAAAAAAAAAAATCGATGTATCATTTTTTTTGTAAAAAGAAAAAAAAAAGTCCAAACGTAAGAAAAACGAACTATATCTTAAAATAAGAATAATACTATCAAAATTATTGATTAAATAAATTAATTCTAAAATATTAGTGGCTTTTAACCTGCTTGGCAATAATGTGCAAATATAAAAGTTAATAATTGATTCATTTTGTCCAAGACCAATTGACTTTTTGTTTTTGGACGTTAAGGACCAATTGACTTTTAAAACATTAAGCATAATATTTTAATATACAGTCCGTACAAATCTTTTATGTCACCAAGTCATCCAATTTCCACATCCCAGCTCACTGCCATATAATTATTGAGCCCACGTGTTTTTCCGCTGCTGATGCAATTAATAGTTTATCTATCAATTAAAAAAAATTATATATGTGAGGAATTTGAGTGATTTTCTAAAATGAGATTTTTTTCATGTTTTCCAAAAACATGAGGCTGAATTTGAAATTAAGGAACTGGTGGTGAATCATGATTTACTTTTAATTTTTGAAAAGCGAATTTGTAAGGAGTGATTGTATTTTTTATTTTTTTTTTATTTTTCAAAGCAACTCATTGAGGACAAATTATAATATTTTTTAAGAAATTGAAAACGAAAAATGCATGTCAGAAGCAAATATAATTGTATGTTAAAAAAAATTGAAAATGAAATACGTTAAGATGAGTTGTGAAAAAAGAATACCCCGATATCAATCCAGACATCATTATTTACGTAATTCACATATTTTATTAAAGATTAACTATTTATATTGTCATCGATAGCAATTAAACTTTAATGTTTATTGTGGTAAAATTTTTGTGTTTTATATAATAAATTTTGGTGTTGCTTTTATTTTGTTTTTGTATTTTATATTAAAAAATGGTATTATTTTTCTTTTTTTTATTGTCATTTTTTTTATTTTTTTATTCTTCTGTTTTATAAAATTTTAAAAATACACTAGCAAATAAATAAACAAAAAAGATAATAAGAATAAAGAATTGAGAAACGTATAAGAAGAAGAAAAAAATGATACTAATAATGACAATGATAGATGATGATAGAAAAAAAAAGAGAAAAAAAAATTAAAAAGAATATATATATACCATGGCTTAATTAAATTTAATTACATAAAAAATTTAATTGTCTAACATTATTGAAAATTAAAACCCCGACACAAATAGTACTAACAATATAATGTGAATAAAATATAACTCAAATAACATTTATTTTCCTCCTCTCTATAAGAGTTCTCGACTTCGAATTTCTTTTAATTTATAAAAATATAATAACACAATGAAAATAAAAAAGGAAAGAAAAGAAAAAAATAAGCACAAGAAGCACGCCATGATTTAGAAGAAAAAGGCAAGGTGGGGCTGCATATATTGGGAGTTGGGACCCCTTCATATTGGGGTGTCACCTCTCGTGCATGGACACGTACCCTCATGCGTTATGTCAAAGCTCCCCATGCAATACTTTTACTCCTTATCAATACGTGAAAAGACAGTTACGTGTTTATTACAGTTGTCCCCACACGTGTTCACACCAGCTGCTCCAGCACCCATCTCCGCCCTCCTCGCCGGCATCTTAGACTCCCCGTCTCATTGTCGGAATCTCTGAGACCTCATATAATCTTATCTTTTTGCCCTTTAATATTCTCGACCTTTCTCCTTCCTCTACCCTTTGTCCCCCTTCTCTTTCTTTTCCTTTTTTTTTTGTCTAAAAATTTCTATTTGAAGATAGTCCAACTAAAATCTGGTGAGAATATGAAACGAAGGTGAGGGGCTGACTCGCTGATGGCAATAATATTTTACTCTCATTTTTTCCCCTTCGTATTTATGATTGGCTATTATTCAAAATTGTGCAACTCAAATGCAATTAATTTGATATAAAATTAATAATTAAGAAGTATTAAATAATATAATAAATAATTAAATTATTATTTAATAATTTTAAATTATTAATTTTATATAAAATTAACTCTACGAATTTTCACCATTTAATAATAAATATTTTTTGCATGCTATGTTAATTTCTGAGGTCTGATCATTATTTTACTGTTGTTGCTATTGTATTATTAAGTATTAGTATTTTTATTCCTAATAAGATTACAGGAATATAAATATTTTAAAATTATGTTATTTTTGTCATAACATTATAGATTATGTCAAATATTTATAAAATTAAATTATTTTTACAAAAAAAATTACAAAGAATAAAGTTTTCATCGATTAAAAAGACCTGAATCTTTGTAAATAAAAAATCAGATAATAATATTTTTAGTTATTATTTTTACGTGAAAGAGTTTAATTTTTTTATTAATAATTAATTTTAATATTTATTATCTAAAATTTAAAAGAATTTAATGTGTATATTTTTATATTTGATTAGATATTATCTGTGTTGAACAAATAAAAATAACTAATTTTTATATTTACTGTTTAAAAATAATATTTTTTTTCTATGTATATAAAATATAATTAGATATTAGCATAAAAAAATTATATTGATAATTATAAAATTAACTCAAAATTAATTTTTTTAAATAATTAAATCTTGATTCTAACTTTTAGTTACAACATTAGTATTTTCTCCAAATTATATATAATAAATATTTAAAAATAGAGAAATAAAAATATAAATTAGAAAGATAAACAGTAAACATTTAAAATTAAATAAAAAATATGTATATAATAATATTTTTATTAATATGATATCACGAAATTATATATATATATATAATTATTTTATATAGTAATAATATATTAAAATTAAATTTTTTTAATATATATTTTATATTCTAATATAGATACTTAGGTAGTTTTTTATGTTTGTACTTTGTAGCATAGTATGATTGTTTTGTTTATAACTCCCCACCATGCACCCCACGACATTCCCACTCAAAATGCTAATCATAATTTTTATTTTTATTTTTTTGAGAAATTTTCAGAAAATGGAAATGATAGCGGAATTCCAAAATGTTTATCTAATTTGGTTTTATATTTGTTATTCAAGTTATCTTATTTTGAATATATAATTTTAAGAAATTGACCAGTATTAAGTACTCACCAATCATATTCTTCATAGTTTATTTTAAGTCTTCCCCTCTAGTGATTTGACTGGTTTTTGGTTTATTGATTTGTTTAAGTAATCCAATGAATATGTATGTGTAGCGACTTTGCGAGTCTATGGAAGGAAACAGACATGCACAGTGCATCACAATAATAGAACTTGTAAATAAACAAGTAAACATAATTGGAGTAAAAGAAGGAACCTTGCTCAATTTACAAGACTAAATAAACTATGATGAGTAGCATTAAATATCCATGAAGAAAATATTTTACAGGCTATCAACACCGTACCGTTGATCCACAGTTATGCAAAAAACAATTCGTGGAAATATAATTATAAAAATGAAGCTATTTTTTGGTGGATACTTGATTACACGAATGCATTGACATCCAACATATCTGGGATTTCAAATCTCAAGACGCTGTTATTGGTGCTGACATAGCTTTCTCTCTCATCCTCGGTGCTACTGTTGTTTCCATTGACATAAGTATTACTGCTGCTATTATTGGAATGAAAGGTTGACGTTTCAGACATAGGTGGGTCCACAAGACTTGCATGATGAGAGTAGTAGTTGTTACTATTATTGTTATAATAATAACTTGTTGGTAATTGGTCAGTGACATAACAAGGGCTAGAAGTTGAAGCAATTCCAATATTATTATTATTATCGGCGTCCCAATAATCACTAGTATTCATTAGGTCATGGTGCAGTAGATTTGATGGGTAGGCTGAGTCGACATTATTATTGGATTCTAGAAAGTTTGCTTGAGGGAAAGACAAGGAAACATCACTACTGATGATTTGGTTGTGGCTGTTGTCAAGAGAATTATTATTATTATTATTAGGAGAGAAGAGTGACGTGGCCAATTTGAGAAGCTCAGGGTTAAGATGGTGTTGCATGTTATTGTTGATGTGTGATATTGATGAACCAAAGAGAGATGAGAGATCAAGAAGGTCTAGGCGTGGACTGTGTGTCACAGGATCGATTCCCATCCTCAGTAGCCTCTTCCTAATGTGTGTATTCCAATAATTCTTTATTTCGTTGTCTGTCCTCCCCGGCAGCCGCGACGCTATTGCAGACCACCTGCATCGCACTAAATTTTAAATTCTAAATTCTAAATTCTAAACGACGAAAATCCAAAGGATTGAGCCAGTTATTACTCACTTGTTTCCAAGAATGCTGTGAAGGTGTATTATGGTCTCCTCCTCTTCCAAGGAGAATCGACCTCGCTTTATATCTGGCCGGAGATAGTTTGTCCACCGCAGACGGCAACTCTTTCCGCATCTTTGCAACCCTATATATATATTTATATATAAGTCAACAAATTAAAAAACAGATTTAACAAAGTGTGCAAGTATATATATAGGCCAAACGCGTGGATTTGAAACTTTCTTCTACATAGCAGTTCAGAGCCTCTCTCACATCCGCGCGTCAAATGCTGGAACCGCATAAACGACGCCGTTTATACCTTTAACGAAAAAGTCAAGGCTCGCTTTCCACTCGCTCGAGTCGTCGTTAAGTCGTTTTGCTCCCTTTCTCGTCAGAGACTCTCTCACTGTCTCTCACCGTTTCTCGTTCCTGATCAGAAAAGAAGAAGAACGCATGGCCGTAGCTGAACCCAAGCCTCACTCGGAACCTAAGGTCTGGAACTTCTTCAAGCGTCCCTTTCGCCATTCCTCAGCTACCTCCGGCGCCATGCCTCCCAATACCGCCACCACGACGTCGTCTCATCACGGCTACCACCACCACACCAACCCTACCTCACACAATCCTCCGCTCGATGGCTCCTCCAACCACGCCTCTAGTTCCGTCTCTTCTGTAGCAAGGTCGTTCCTCCCAACACGACGTCGTCTCAAGCTTGACCCTTCCAACAAGCTCTTTTTCCCTTGTATGTCTTCTCCTTTCGTTTTTCCTTTTTCATTTGTTTCACTTATTGTTAATACATGCTTAATTGCTCTGCTTCTGATCTTAATTTTGGGGTTTAGGGCTTCAACTGTACTTTCTGTTTTGCTGATGTTAATTCAAATTAAACCTTACCAGGCGTAGGGGCTTTAATTAGACTATCCTAAAAATAGAAACTTTTAGATCATTGCGTGCTTTTCGCTTCCTTTCAATAAATCAATAAGAAGGGAAAAATATAACGGCTTGTGAAAATGTTTAATCACAGTTGAAGTGTTTCAAACTTTCCATAAATGTTAAATTTAAAGCGAGCTGGCGCTGGGTGTGTTTTTACTTTTCTAGAATTAAGATACTATATCGTTACAATTCGATGACATTATCTGCTGTTGTTGATGTATTTCCAATCACGGTTGTTACACTTTCAGCTGGAGTGGATTGCGGTATTCTAAAGGTTAAAACTGTTAATTCATGCATTCGTTATTGATGTAGTCGCGCATGTCTGTATGATAATGGAAATTAATTGATGGCAGCAAACATTTTATGTTAACAAAGAAAGGAAACTTTTTTTGTTTTCAAAAAAAAAAAAAAGTTTTGCTTATGATTGTCATTAAATCACTTCTGGTCTCGATAGATATAGAGGTTGGAACTTGAGAAGTTGATTTAGATGAAAAGTTGGCAGATAAGCGTTCAACATGAATTCCTGCTAACGGACATTTGCCTTTATAAATTATAACAAAACAGGTCCATCCATTTTGTGTGCCTTGAATGCTTTTCTGTATTCATGTTTTCTCTTTTAGGACGTTAAATTTTCATGTTAACAATGTGACACCCTAATGTACATGCTACGGAAGACTAAATACTTTGTACAGTTTAGCCTACTTATCATAAGGTATCCTATGGATGTTTCTGATCGACAAGTCTCAACCATAAAGTCTGAAAGGAATAGGTTTAATAATGAGATAGTTAGCAAAAAGATAGCAAGTTCTTTGTGCTTCTCTTGCGTCTTCCTGTCTCAGCAATTCAGCATGTGTTGACGTCACACGCTGCTCGTTTTTTCATATTTTTTTGCTCAATGCGTGATTTTGATCTTTATCCAATAGATAAGATTCTTTAAGCTGATGCTGTGGATGATTGCTCAATCTAATCCTTGTTTTATGTGGATGTCTGATCGTTCCTTGCTATCTTCTATAGATGAGCCAGGCAAACAGGTTAGGAGTGCTATCAGGATTAAAAACACCAGTAAATCCTATGTAGCTTTCAAGGTAGAGTGAATATCTAAAACTGCTGATTTATTTCCCCCTTTTAGCATTTCCTTTTCTCCAATTCTAATATTTGTTACTATTGAGTTACTTTGGCTGAATCTTGAACTCAATTGTGTATTCTTTTTGTTACTTACTTACTTTCTAATAGTTTGCAGGAGAACAATTCGATACCACTGTATTAATTAATTAATGATATATGTTATGATTTTAAATCAATAGGACAACTTAGGTATATATGTTGACAAGATTCCTTTTTTTTAATTATTATTTCATATGTATATGCAGTTTCAAACGACTGCACCTAAAAGCTGTTTCATGCGTCCTCCTGGGGCTATCCTCGCACCGGGTGAGAGTATCATAGCAACCGGTAATGATCAATATATTATTTCTCTGTATGTTTCTTTTTATGTGTACCAGAAGATTGTCGGAAATACAAGGCCATGTTACCTTACCATTTATGTTTTGCTTGATAGTGTTCAAGTTTGTAGAGCAACCAGAAAATAATGAAAAGCCAGAAAAAACTGGACTCAAATTTAAAATCATGAGCTTGAAGGTCAAAGGATCAATTGATTACGTCCCTGAGCTGGTTAGTTAACTTCATTATTTAGTTATAAAATATGATGCTGATGATTTTATCAGTGGATACTGCAGTTGTCTTGCCTGCCTTCCTTTTCCAAATCCCCATCTACTCTGACCACAGCATGAACATCTAACAATAACGTATCTTGTTGGATCACGTATCGTATATTTCATACTATAATAAAAGAATTTGTTACTCGAGTTTCGTCATACTTTTATCCGAAAGGATGCAGTGAAAGATTCATTTGAATAACACATCCTTTTTTTTTGTCTGATTTTCTCTATACTTATCAATATAATCTTCGTGTTATTAATAATCCTGCAAATTTTTGCTGTTTTTGGTTTATTAACGGGCACCATAGGAGGACTTGTGGAATTTTGTTTTGATGGTTGTCCACTTCATGGTATTGCATTTAAATTTGTTTCTAACTGCAAGTATCCCCCCTCTCTCCCTTTTCTTCTCTTTCCCTTCTTTTTTCCCGGGTACAGTTTGATGAGCAGAAAGACCAAGTAGCAGTGGAGCAGATTTTGCGGGTTGTTTTTCTAGATCCAGAGCGTCCCACCTCAGTGAGTACTGAAATTTTGCATGTTCATGTGTCTTGGTGCTTATTACCTTTCCTTTATAATCTCACTTTTTGCACCTATTCATTTAAGTATCTGTTGCTTTAAATGTGTTTAAAGACTTTTGGTTTCTGCTGTTCCCTTTTTCACCTCATGTTTATGGTGGTTGTCTTCCAAGTAATGTACTTATGAGATTGTAAGTTTCTCTGATTTAGGCTTTGGAAAAACTGAACCGTCAGCTGTCTGAGGCTGATGCTGCACTCGAGGCACGCAAGAAACCTGCAGAAGATGCAGGTCCTAAGATCATTGGAGAAGGGCTTGTCATAGATGAATGGGTGAGTATTTTCTCTTAGACTTTTGATGGGAGGTCTTTTTTGCAATATGTTACATTTTAGAAATGCTCCATCTATACAATCTATTTTCTTTTCAGAAAGAAAGGAGGGAAAGATACCTTGCAAAGCAGCAGGGCGACGTGGTAGTAGACTCTGTATAGTGGTGTTGGTCTGGAAATACAATGATTGAATAGGAAAGAACGTTGTGGTTAAGTCTTCAGAGAATCAAATTATAAAATCTCAGCATTGTCTTTTTTAGTTTATATTTTTTGGTAAGAAAAATATATCAGGTGAATGGCAAGTGTACTTTGGAGAAAACTGTGCTTGGGTGGGCGATCATCCTATATGTAGATAAATGTCATTTTGTAATAGGTCTGCTGTTTTTGATGGGTTGATGTGAAATAGTTTATTCCAGTTTGCAACTTTGCATAACGGATTGTTGCCATGATATAAATTCAATTCCTCTACTGCCATGATGGCTCAAATTCTCGGAGTGGGAAAGAATCATTGAGCGAAGAGATGTTTGTAAGTTTGATATTCCATTCAAAAACTAGAATCAAGTTTGTCTATGTACATACACTCGATGACTTTACTGGTGGTGTTCCTTCTCTGAGAAGTGATTCATCTTCTTAAGAAACTAGATGTCATTGTGTTAAGTTCTTGAACTCTAAATCCTTGTGTCTGTTATGTTTTGATTTTATAGTCAAATATAATGGTTTATAATGCTTTAGGACAGATTTTAGATTTGTTCATCTGATGGGCTTACCTTTGTATTCAGTCCGAGAGATATACATCGTGTGATGCAATTACTTCCTTGTTCAATTGTAATTTGTTTTGATTTTTATTTTTTATCAGGGGCATCAATTGTAACTTTGACTATTTAACCAAGTGAACTATAAATGAAGTGTTTTCAAAACATTGCGCGAAATCCATGTTCATGGAATGGCGTAATTTATAATTCGGTTTTAAAAAATTCTTTCTTGTAATAAGACCAAAGAGTAACAAAAGCAAAAGCACAGATACTAAACCTCTAATAGAAGAAAACGACAAATGCAAATTAAAGAATGCTTGGGAAATATTCTACCATAAACACGTACGATAAGAATCTCCACGCTAATCCTATAAATAGCATTGTAGGCAATAAAATACAAGCTATACATAAATTAAGTGCCGGGCTGCCCAGTTCAATAGAAGGTAATGAAAGCACTACTACATATAAATGTATTATTTATAATTATTCTTGTCCGGTATAAGTCAACTAATGTTTAGCTTATCTCTGTTTCTATGTGTTTGTATTTTCATGAAAAAATGATGAAGATAATGGACGAAGTAAGCTTGATTAGAAGTAGATAATCAAATAAATTAAGGATGGAACAGGCTGTGGGAATATTGTGGGATGCTGGTAACCGTTTGTACAGTTGCATCAAAGTGCACGCTGATTACATTGTGAAGCAAGAGGAGAACCTAACCAAATTAAAAGAAAAGATGGAACATCTTGATAACATTTGCAGAGATGTGGTGATAAGAATTGAGAACGATGAGATCCACGGAGAGAGGCGTAGAAGACATGAAGTCAATGGTTGGCTCCAACAAGTTCGGAATCTCCAACAGGTATCTTTACTAACTGATGACCAATTTTTCACTTATTCATACACTTACATGAAGTCCATGCTTTCAATACTAGAAGAGAAAACTTTGCTAGCAAATGAAATTATATGCTATTATCTTTGAGAATTTATGCCATACGATTAATAGAGTACAAAACATAAGATAGATGCTAGTAATCTATTACTATTAAACTAAAAACACAAGAGCTTTGCAAAACAAAAGAATAATAATAGAAAAAGGATAAAATTCAACAAAATCTCCCAACATAAAAAATAATAACGGAGAATACGTCCCAATAACATAAATTCTTTTTTTTTTTTGACTGGAAACATAAATTCTTGAACTTAGTAAATATTAATGACAATTGTAAATCAAACACACACACTAAAATTAAGGGGAGAGGGATTGTGCAAAGATGAAAAGGGGAAGCTTTACCTAGTTTTATTATACATTTTATTTTAATTTGTTGGTCAAATATTTCAATAATTTTCTTTTGTAGCTAGGCTTACTCTTATTTAAAACAAATTTGAAATAGGTACAAAGTTATAACTGAAAAACTTTAAGTCATAGGCAAATGAAACAAAGAATAAATATTAAAAAATTAATACCAATTGTATAATGGGAGCTACTCAAATGAAGATGCAAAAAACATCTTTTTATGAAGATGCTTTGTATAAAAGTGTGATTTATTGATTTGGCCACACTTCAAATAAAAACAACACTTTTATAACATATCAAAATCTAACCCTACATTCCATTATCTAAGGGTCAAAAAGAAAAATCATCACATGAAGACAATTATAATATCTTCATGGGAGTACCCACCTTGTATAATTACAGGAAATGGAAGAAACTAAAGATCCTCCAGAACCCAACAAAAAATGTCTAATCTGTTATGGACAAAGTAATTGTGTGTCAAAATATAAGTTTGGAAAAAGAGTCCATAAGATGATCTTCAAGGTTAACGAAGTTTTGAGTAAAGGAGAAGGTTACACACACAGTGTTGATATCACTCACCAGCCATCATTGAAGCCGATATATGAGATTCCTCACATAGAGACCGTGGGTGTGGATTCGATGGTAGAGAGAGTGTGGAACAGCCTTCAAGATAAAAATGTGGGCATCATTGGAATATATGGCATGGGTGGGGTGGGAAAAACCACTCTCATGAAGAGAATTCACAATGAGTTTGGAAACCGCAATCACGAATTTGATCTTGTGTTGTGGATTACCATTGCTAAGGATTGTGATAATGCCAAAGTGATGAATGATATTCGAAATAGGTTAGGGGTGAAGGACGATTCTTGGAACAGAAGTAGCGAGCATGAGAAGGTGGGCAAAATCTACCAAGTCCTAAGGCAGAGGAGGTTTGTGTTGATGTTGGATGATTTATGGGGGAAGTTGGAGCTTCAAGAGGTAGGAGTACCGAATCCAAAGAAGGCCGGGTGTAGATCAAAAGTAGTGTTTACGACAAGGGAAGAGGATGTGTGTGATAAGATGCAAGCAGATAAGAAGTTCAAAGTGGAAGTTTTAAGTGAGGAGGAGGCATTTGTCTTGTTCTGCAAGAAAGTGGGTGAAGGGACATTAAAGAGCAATGTGGAGATTCCAAGGCAGGCAAAGAAGATGGCTAAAGAGTGTAAAGGGTTGCCACTAGCACTTGTCACAGTGGGGAGTGCCATGTCTGGAGTCAGGAGTATTGCATCTTGGAGGCAAGCCAAACATGAGTTGAGGAGGAACCCATGGATTGCTTCCGATTTGGAGAAGAATGTGTTCGGTGTTCTCAAGTTTAGCTACGACAGGCTGCCAGATGAAGCGCACAAGAACTGCTTCCTATATTGCGCCGTGTATCCAGAAGACTACGAGATCAAAGTTGAAGATGTCATTGATAGATGGATCGGAGAAGGGTTTCTTGGGAGGAGTAGTAAGAAGAGCATATATGATATGCGTGAGGAAGGCCATTCTATTATTGAAAAATTGAAGCTTTGTTGTTTGGTTGAGGATGTCATGGCTGATATCTTCCAGTGGTGGCCTAGGATCAAGATGCATGATGTGATGCGAGATATGGCACTGTGGATAGCATGCGATCAAGATACTATTAGAGACAAAGTGGTGGTGGAGGAGCACGCTTTCCATCTACATTCCCAAAAGATGGAACTTGTTGAGAAGATTTCCATTATAAGAGCCTCCGGAATGCGCCGGGTACCGCGTTGTCCCAATCTAGTAACCCTGTGTTTGCAAAATCTTGAGGACAATGTTGATTTCTCAAATCTGCAAATCATGTCAAAGTTGAAGGTGTTGGATTTATCAAACAATAGACACATCAGACACCTTCCTAGTGAAATAGGCATGGTGATCAACTTGGAGTTTCTTAACCTGTCACTCTCAGATGTATCCACACAGATTCAGTTGCCAATTGAATTGAAGAACTTGGAGAAATTGAAGGTCCTTCTCATGAAAGATACTTTCACTTCATCAAACATTCTTGAGGTTTTGGAAAGCCTTAAACAGTTGCAGATTCTAAGACTTGGATATGGAGGGAGGGTGGGAGGAGGCCTGTCTTTTAGTGAGGTAGATAATAATCAAGAAGCAATCTTGATAGACAAATTGGAAAGCTTGCCTCAATTGGAGGAACTTTGCATCAACTTAAAAACCATGAGAGGCATCCGAAAATTGCTTAGCTCCACCAAGTTGCAAGGTTGCTTGAGATATGTTTGGCTTAGTTTTATTGATGAGCCAATTGAGATGGCAACATTGTTAGCATCTTGGTCTAAAATGAAGCATTTGGAGCTTATAACTCTACAATATTTGTACAACATTAAGGAAGTTCCATCCATCACTTACACTTGTCACCTAGAAGCACTTCGTGAGGTAGAGATCAACGGATGTGATTCAATAACTCACTTGACATGGCTGAAGCATGCTCAATGCCTTGAGATTCTTCAAGTTAGAAATTGCAATTCAATTCAAGAGTTGGTGAAGGAAGACCAAGGCCAAACGGTGGACATGGATTTGTTTCCACATCTTAGATTTCTTAAACTATCTTTTCTGGTGAGACTCAAGAAAATATACAATGGAGTATTGCCTTTTCATTCATTAAAATTCATCATGGTTGTTGGATGCGATCATCTGCGGACGCTGCCTCTGAATTTCAACTCTAAGGACACATTGATTCAAATAACTGGTGAAACAGAATGGTGGAACAATCTAGTGTGGGATGATCCAACCATTGGAGACGCACTTGATTCCAGATTTAGGCCATTTATTCGTATTTGATATGATTTCATTATGCTATTGTAAATAAATATATAAATAAATGTTAATGATTGAATTTCTATAATATTATTACCTCTATTCTGTAATCATGTATTTAATTATTATTATTATTATTATTATTATTGTTGTTGTTGTTGTTGTTGTTGTTGTTGTTGTAAAATAAATAAGGAAGAGGTAATAAAATAAAGTATAAATAGAAAAACACTACTATCATTATTTACCAATACTATTATACAACTATAAAGATAATATATTAATATTATATTAGTAGTATGTGATGAGAGAAAGTAAAGAAGTGCTGTAACTGTGTGTTATTCACTGAGGTTTAACCTCTATTTATACATGCAAGAAGGCTTCTTTTTCTACTATCATTAAATGTAAGGACTTTGGTAACATAACATTTCAGTATGGAAAAGATGAGCCGCCCATGGTCATTCATTTCATTCTTATCGCAACACTCCTTCTTGAATGACCATTTAGGATTATGTCTCGTTAAAACCTTACTAAAAAAAACATAATGGGAAAAACTTTAGGGAAGGAAACAGAGTACAAAATCCTTTATTATGGAGACTGCTTCATTAAAAACCTTGTCAAGAAAAACTCAATGGGAAAAAACCTGACCAAGGAAAAAAGAGTACAGTCTCCCCCTCTTGTCGACATCATTTAATGTCTCAAAATCAGTGCATCCCAATCTCGTGTACCAATCTTTCAAAGGAGGATTTTGGGAGTGACTTTGAGAATAAATCTGCCAGATTGTCACTTGAGCGGATCTGTTGGATATCAATTGTCCCTTGATTTTGAAGATCATGAGTGAAGAAGAATTTGGGAGAAATATGCTTTATTCTATCACCTTTGATGTATCAACCCTTAAGTTGAGCAATGCATGCTGTATTATCTTTAAACAGGACAGTTGGAGCTATCTTATGATCAATTAGTCCACATGATGACAGAATATATTGAATCAAACTCCTGAGCCAAAAACACTCGCGACTTCCTTCATGAATCGCTAGTATTTCAGCATGATTAGAGGATGTTGCTGCAATTGTCTGTTTCGTGGACCTCTATGATATAGCTGTTTCACCATATGTGAACAGGTATCCTGTTTGAGATCTCCCTTTATGTAGATCAGACAAATATCCTGCATCTGCATAGCCAACTATTTGTGACTTGGATCCATGGGGATAAAATAATCCCATATCAACCGTTCCATGAAGATATCGAAAGATTTTCTTGATTCCAATCCAATGTCTTATAGTTGAAGAGGAACTATACCTTGCTAGTAAATTCACCGTAAATGATATGTCAGGTCTTGTATTATTAGTAAGATACATTAGCGCTCCAATAGCACTAAGATATGGTACTTCAGGACCAAGGATATCTTCATTCTCTTCTTTAGGACGGAATTGATCATTTTCCACATCTAAAGATCTTATGATAATTGGAGTACTTAATGGATGCGACTTATCCATATAAAATCTCTTCAAGATCTTTTCTGTGTATGTTGTATGATGAATAAAGATCCCATTTTTTATATGCTCGAACTACAGGCCAAGTCAAAATTTAGTCTTTCTAAGATCTTTCATCTCAAACTCTTCTTTTAGAGTTTTTATAATTGTTGGAATCTCTTCAGGAGTTTCAATGATATTTAAATCATCAACGTACACAGCAATTATAATAAATCCAGATGTATATTTTTTTATGAAAACACATGGGCAGATATCATCATTCTTGAATCCGTTTTTGGCCAGATACTCAGTAAGACGATTATACCACATTCGTCCAGATTGCTTTAGACTATATACAGATCTTTGCAATTTAACTTAGTATAAGCCATGTGAATATTCATTGGATGGTTTAGACATCTTTAGTTCTTCAGGGACTTTCATATAGATATCTCGATATAATGAGCCATATAAGTAGGTTGTTACCACATCCATTAAATGCATATGCAGTTTATAATATGCAGATAAACTGATCAAATAACGTAATGTTATCGCATCCACAGGGAAATATGTTTCTTCATAATCTATACTAGGACTTTGTAAAAAACCTTGTGCCACAAGTCGGGCTTTGTAGCACACAACTTCATTTTTATCATTTCGTTTTCTCACAAATACCCACCTGTATCCAACAGGTTTTACATCTTCAGGTGTACGAACTACAGGTCCAAAGACTTCACATTTTGCAAGTGAGTCTAATTCAGCCTTCATGGCTTCTTCCTATTTTGGCCAATCATTTCTTGCTCGACATTCTTCGACTGATCTTGGTTCAAGATCCTTACTTTCATGCATGATATTTAATGCCACATTATATGCAAATATTTCATTGACAATTGTCTTATTTCGGTCTCATTTCTCTCATGTGAAGACATAATTTATCAGGCTCTCGTCATTTTCACAATTTTTAGGTACCTGAATGTCTTCTGGCGTTAAAACTATATCAGAATTTTGGACAACTACAGATGTCTTTATTATGTCTTTTTCGACAGGAATAGTATTTACCTCTTTTTGCTTTCGAAGATTTTTGTCTATGGAACCATCAGGCCTGCCACACTTATGGCGTGTATTTGCTTCGGTGGCAATTTGTCCAACTGGAACATCAATTCGAATTAGGGCATTTTCTGCTGGTATATAAGATTTGGTTATACTCTTTGTATCAGAAAATGCATCAGGCAATTCATTTGCTATTCTTTGCAAATGTATAATCTTTTCAATTTCTAGTTCACATTGCCCTGATCGAGGATCTAAATGCACCAAGAATGATGCATTCTAATTAAGTTCCTTTTCAGGAAGCTTATTTTCTTCCCCTAATGTTAGAAATTTTGATTCATCAAAATGACAATCTGCAAACCGGGCTTTAAATACATCTCCAGTTTGTATCTCAAGATACCTCACTATAGAGGGAGAATCATATCCAACATATATCCCCAATTTTCTTTAGAGTCTCATTTTGGTACGATTAGGTGGTGCAATGGAAACATATATCGCACATCCGAATATTCTTAAATGGGAAATATTTGACTACTAGCCAAAAGCTAACTGCATAGGAGAGAACTGATGATAACTCGTTGGCTTCAAACGAATAAGTGCTGCGGCATGTAAAATAGCATGCCCCCAAACCGAGGTTGGGAGATTTGTTCTCATAAGTAAGGTTCTAGCAATTAATTGGAGGCGTTTAATAAGTGATTCTGCTAACCTATTTTGTGTGTGAACATGAGTTACTGGATGTTCAACACTTATTCCATTAGCTATACAATAAGCATAAAAGGCTTGGAAAGTAAATTTACCAGCATTATCAAGACGAATTGCTTTGATTGGATTTTCTAGAAATTGTGTTTTTAATCGAATAATTTGAGCCAGTAATCTCGCAAACGCCAGGTTGCGAGAAGACAATAAGCACACATATGACCATCTCGAAGATGCGTCTATCATGACTATAAAATATCTAAAAGAACCACATGGTGGATGAATATGTCTACATATATCACCTTGAATCCTTTTTAGGAATTCAGGGGACTCAAATCCAATCTTTACTGGTGATGGCCTTAAAATTAACTTCCCTTGAGAACATGCAACACAACAAAATTCACTAGATTTAAGAATCTTCTGGTTCTTTAGTGAATGTCCATGGAAGTTTTCAATAATTCTCCGCATCATGGTTGTTCCCAGATGACCCAATTGATCATGCCAATTTATGAATTTATTTGGGTTAGTAAACTTCTGGTTTATAATGGTATGTGATTCAATTGCATTAATTTTGGTATAATATAACCTAGATGAAAGTGAGGGTGACTTTTCTAATATAACCTTTTTATTTAAATCATGAGTTGTGATACATAAGTACTCCTGATTTCCCTCATTCATAGTCTCAATATGATATCCATTTCGACGAATATCTTTAAAGCTCAATAAGTTTCTTAGAGACTTGGTAGACAATAGTGCATTATTTATTATGAATTTTGTTCCTCCAGAAAACAAAATTATTGCTCTTCCAGAGCCTTCAATCACATTGCCTGAGCCAATAATAGTATTAATATATTCTTCTTTTGGCACAAGATGGGTAAAATATATATCACTTTTGAGAATGGTGTGTGAACTAGCACTATCCGTAAGGCATACATCTTCATTATATATCATTGCCATTTTCTTCAAAGACAAATAATAATCATAAAATGAGTAGCATGCACAATTAAATTGAATACTTGATCGGAGTTATTTTTCTAAGAAACACTGCACATAATGTCATATACTAAAATTTTATTTTAAAATTTAACACATTTAATGATTTCAAAATTAATAAACATTAATATTTCATTATTTATATACATCATATTTGAAACTTAAATATATAGAAAATAAAACTTAACAATAAGTTCTTTACATTATTTATTTACATGGATACTTAACAATCCCACATATTAAACTACTCCATCATTGATCAAATGACCAATATTTCCTTCAGAATCCTCAAAGAAATCAGATACATCATAATGAGTGGTGAAATTTTCAGCATCATTTGAAACAAAATTCATTTCTTTTTCTTTGTCGTCCTTTTTTAAAAGATGCTTGATAAAGATCGACTAGGTGCCTTGGTGTACGAGAGGTACCCGACCAATGGCTCTTTCCACCACAACGGAAACACTTATCCTCTGTTGATTTCTTTTGCCTAATATTTCTTTCTTTATCCCACTTCTGGTGAGATCCTCTCTTTTGAACATAATTCATTTTCCTTCCATAATTTTTCTTGTTGCCAAAACCTTGCCATTTACCTCTTCTGGGGTAATGACATTTACTTCAGGAAATAGGGCGGCGCCAGCTGGGCGTGCTTCGTGATTCTTTAAAAGCAACTCATTGTTGCATTCAGCAACAAGAAGGTAAGAAATTAACTCAGAATATTTTTTAAATCCTTTTTTTCAATACTGCTGTAGGAGCACGTTCGAGGCATGGAAGGTCGAGAAATTTTTCTCTAACATATCATTATCAGATATCTTTTTTCCATATAATTTCATTCATGAGGTGATTCGAAACTTTGCCGAATTATATTCATTTATGGATTTAAAATCCTGTAGACGCAAGTGCATCCATTCATATCAGGTTTGAGGAAGTATCACCATCCTTTGATGATTATACCTTTCTTCAAGGTCTTCCCAAAGATCTACAAGATCTTTTAATGTGAGATATTCATTTTTCAATCCTTCGTCAAGATGACGACGATGAAAAATAATGGCTTTGGCTTTATCCTTATGGGATGCATTTTTTTCAACCTTAATGGTATCTCCAATATCCATTGAAATAAGATGAATTTCAACATCTAATATTCATAATAAATAATTGTTTTCAGATATATCAAGAGCATTGAATTCAAGATGAGAGAGTTTCACCATAATAAAAATTTGTTACTTGAGTCTTTCTAAAAATTTGATTAGAGTATCGTGCTGATAACGTGTTGTAAAATAAATAAGGAAGAGGTAATAAAATAAAGTATAAATAGAAAAATACTACTATTAGTATTTACCAATACTATTATACTACTATAAAGATAGTATATTAATATTATATTAGTAGTATGTGATGAGAGAAAGTAAAGAAGTACTTTATATTATAGTCCATATAAGAAAGAGAGAGAGAAAATATTTACTTTTATTAGTGATGTAACCGTGTGTTATTCATTGAGGTTTAGCCTGTATTGGAGGCTTCTTTTTTCACTATCATTAAATGTAAAGACTTTGATAACATAGCATTTCAGTATGGAAAAGATGAGCCATCCATGGTCATTCATTTCATTTTTATCGCAACTTTGTTGTATTTTTTTTTGGTGACTTGTTGTTGTTGTATAATCTCATATTCATGCTCCATTTCTCTCGAACAAAAAATTGCTCCATTTCTTTGTTTTTGGATGACAATTCCTCGCTCTACTTTCGCATGTACCCTTTTGGGCTAAATTTGGGCTATTCGACTCCCATAAAATTGAACCAAGGCTATTCTGTAATTACGCGTCAGTTTGGGCTAATTTTGAAGTCAAAAATTGTCACATGGCATCTCCTAATTGTACTTAAATTAGAAATGTTTCCGGTTCTTTTTACTCCAATTGCAAATCTATTATATATATATATATATATATATATATATATATATATATATATATATTTTACAATCAAAATGTATCACATGCCACTTTCTCATTGTAATTAGAATTAAATCTTTTTTTCTAAAATTAAAGAATTTTTTTCTCCTCCTTACAACTAAAATGTGCCACATATCACTCTCTCATTGTAATTGAAATTAAATATTTTCCTTCAAAATGAAAGAATTTTTCCCCCCTCTTTACTAATTTTACAACCAAAATGTGCCACATGTCACTCCCTCATTGTAATTGAAATCTAATCTTTCCCTCCAAAATTAAAGACTAAAGAGTTATCCCATCCTCTCTCTTCCTTTTTCTATTTCTCTCATTCCTTCAACTACTCTATCTATTTTATATATCGTTATCAATATCAATAACTAATTACTAATTTGGCAATTAAAATGTGTAACATGACATTCTTTAATTGAATTAAAATTAAAACTAAAATTAAAATATTAAAATTAAAATATTAAAATTGAAATTGAAATATACCTATATTATGTTTATATATTACTATCTAATTTAATAATCAAATGTGTCACATGACACACTCTTATTAAAATTGAGAAAAAATATTTTTTTTTCAAAATTAATAAACTCACTTTCTAAATTCTCTCATCTATCTCTCTCCATTTTTCTATTTTTCTCTACCATTTTTACTCTATATATAATTTATATTTTATATTAGTAATTTGGCAAATCAAAATATGTTATATGATATTTTTTTACAATTAAAATTAAAATTTTTTCTTCCAAAATTAACAAACACTCTCACTCTCACTCTCATTCTTCATCTTTATTTTTTTCTCTCTTTTCTCTCATTCTCTATTTTTTCTATCTTTCTGTTCTACACAAAACAAAATTAACAAAATAATATAATTCAAATAAAAATTATTATTGTTGTTGTTGTTGTTGTTGTTGTTGTATACATTGTTTTTAGTTTTTATTTAATTTTAAATTTTCACGGCTTATCTTTTTAATCTATATTTTTATTTTTCTTCTTTCAAATATTTATTACATATAATTTGGAGAGAATACTAATGTTATACTTAAAAGTTAGAATCAAGATTCAATTGTTTTAAAAATATTAATTTTGAGTTAATTTTATAACTATCAGTATAATTTTTTATGCTAATATATAATTATATTTTTATATACATAGAGAGAAAAATTATTAAAGTATACTTTTTGTCCTGAAGTTTGGCCAAAGTTTAAAAAATATTCCTAAGTTTTATTTTTTTTCAATTTTGTCCCAAAAGTTTTCGATTTGCATCAAATATACCCTTGACAACTAAATTTTCAAAAAATTTAAAACTAATTTAACAATAATGTATGAAAATTATACTTGATTTGCTTGTGTTGAGGGTTGTTCTTATAAAATCGTTGTTGAGTTGGTCTTAAATTTTTTGAAAAATTAGTCGTCAGGGGTATATACGATGAAAATCGAAAACTTTTGGGACAAAATTGAAACAAAATAAAACTTAGGGGTATTTTTAAAACTTTTGTCAAACTTGAGGGACAAAAAGTATACTTTACCCTACTTTTCAATAGCAAGTATAAAAATTAATTATTTCCATTTGTGTAACAGACTTAACACCTAATTAAATATAAAAATATACACGTTAAATTGTTTTAAATTTTAGATAATAAATATTAAAATTAATTATTAATAAAAAATAGACTTTTTCATATAAAAATAATCATTAAAAATCTTATTATTTGATTTTTTATTTATAGATACTTTGGTCTTCTTAGTTAGAGACTTTTTTCAGCCTACGACTTTTTTTTTAAAAGTAGTTTAATTTGGTAAATATTTTGTGCTATGCATAATTTATACTGTCAGAACAAAGTGAATCATAATTTGAAAAAATTTATATTCCCGTTGTTACGTGGATAACCTGAGAATTATGGATTGGGCCGGAAGAATTAGCACAAGCATTTTGGAAGGTGGTCTCTGACTTGGTGGGCATCTGGGAACCTCCGTCCGATTTATGTATATGAAAGAATGGGGGCTAGTACCTGCGAAAACACTTCGATGCCTAAGTCAGTAAGGGGTTAAGCAGGTTTTAAGAGTATTAGAACTTAGAGATACCTGAGGGGTGTCAGCGTATTTATAGTGGTGATCCAATAACCACCGTTAGAGTAGTTTCACTTTTCAAGGTGGATAACCGTCCCTTTATCTTAGGGTAGTTAAGATATGGCTCCGGGAAGTGGGTTGAGAGATTTTAGGGGTAGTTACTTATTTAAATAAGTATTATCTTCCAGCTATTCCTCGAGCCCCACTTCTTTGGAAAGAAGTCTGTGTCGAAGCCAACCTCTTCTATGAAGGTTAGTGGGTGGTGAAGGCCAATCTTGAGATTGGGCCTTTTGGGTTATTTGGACCTGGACCCTGGTGTTGGGTCAGGGTATAAACAGTGCCCCTACTTGAGTCTGATCTCTTTTGCTTACGAGTTGGATTCGAGTATTAAACTCGGGTCTGCAACCGATATGATTTTTAAAACCGACGTGATTTAAATTTCTCAACCGTTATGTCTAATCAAAAGTCGCGTCCGTTAGGGTTTCACATTTACACGTGGGAGCAGTTACCATTGGTAACGATGCGTTTCTTTAATGACCACGTCAATTTACCCTTATGCCCCTGGCGTATTATAAATGCTTTTCCCTCTCTTTTCTCTGTTTTCTTTCGTCTTCTGAAGTTTTTTGGCTACACTTTTTGTTATCTCTCACTCAAAAGAAAAACTTTGAGCCTTCCCTCTCGGGGCGTTTCGTTGTCACTGTGCCTATTCCTCTCTGTGTCAACGACTTAAAGGTTAGTCCTTTCTTCATTTACTATTAGTTTTTAGTTTGCATGTTGGAGGATTTTTTCGTGCTTTTTACTATTCCCTTGCTTATAATGTTCGCAAGTCAATCTGTCGCGCTTGGCGGTTCTTTTGTTTTGTCTTCTTTGAGGAGAGTCTGCTTTGTCTTTGGAGAGTCCTGTTTCTTGATGATTTTTTATTTTTCTTTGTAGGTCTTGTTGCTTTTTCACCTACTTCTTTTTATTGGAAAGATGTCTTTCCACATCCCTGAGTCTTTGTCGAGGTGGGTAGATGATACCGTACTTGAGGAGAGTCCCTTAGTAGATATTGATTACATCACCGACCTCTGCACCCACCATAGGATTTGTAGTACTGATGTTGACGAGCCCAAGTATGAGTTGATAGCCCCCGGGTCCTGCAGACCGGGTTTGTTTCAGGAAGGCTACTAATGTTGACCCTCATTTTTTCTTTATGTATGATTGTCTCTTCACCCGTCTGGGGGTTTTTCTGCCTTTTTCTGATTTTGAGATGAGTGCGTTGTCTCATCGCCGAGTTGCTCCTACCCAGCTCCACCCCAACTCTTGGGGTTTTATGAAAATTTATCAGCTTGTTAGTCGAGAGCTAGATTTCCCGACCTCTTTAAAGATCTTATTCTATCTTTTCTATCTGACCAAATCGTTTAATGCACAGAACAATAAACAGCAGTGGATTTCTTTTCGAGCCATTCAAGGTTGGAAAGTTTTTTCTATGTTTGACGAATCCTTCCACGATTCCAAAAACTTTTTCTTCAAAGTCCAAGCTATAGAGGGTTTCCATCACTTTTTTCTTGATGAGAATAATTGCCCCCATTTTTCCCTTTATTGGTTAGAGGCCTCCCTTGTAGAAAAGTATGTCCCTGACGATTTGGACAAGGTAGAGGAGGCTATTGTGGGGTTTTTACGAGATGCTTGGGGAGGGCCCCTGTTCATACCTTGGACCGAGCTATAAGGTCCGGGTTGGACGAAGACAAAAACGACCGACCTCTGGTAAGGTTGGTCGTCACTGACCTCCTCTCAAAGAGCTCGACTAAATCACCAGAGTCCCAAAACAGGCCCAAAGCAGAAGGACACAGCCTACCTAAAGGCGGCTGGCCAAAAGATAGGTGATCTCATCCTCAAAAAGATAAGATAAGATAACAAACTTATCCCAAGGAAGGTCATCCCACACTACTATAAATACATTGGAGCACCCAGGTATAACTCATACTCCAATTCTACAAAAAAAACCTGCTTAAAGCCCGTGCTAACTTAAGTTTTGGAGTCTCTTGCAAGTACCACCCCCTCTGGTAATCCAAGATTAGCAGCGCCTCAAGCTCCAACACGCCGGACACGACAGCTCAGACCACACCAGAAGATCTCATCTGAGATCAACCTCCCCGTTTCAGGTAACCCACGGAACATTGGCGCCGTTGCCGGGAAACCTAGAAGTCATCCCATCGACATGAAAAGCAACCCTATCAATGACCATAACTCGGGATTGGAAGAAGGAATGCCGTTCAAGAACACGAATTCCACACCAAACTCCCCAAAGGACACACACCGGTCCAAGGGAGATGATGAGCGGATAATTTATACGCTTTTTGGCATTATTTTTAGGTAGTTTTTAGTAGGATCTAGCTACTTTTAGGGATGTTTTCATTAGTTTTTATGCTAAATTCACATTTCTGGACTTTACTATGAGTTTGTGTGTTTTTCTATGATTTCAGGTAATTTCTGGCTGAAATTGAGGGACCTGAGCAAAACTCTGATAGAAGGCTGACAAAGGACTGCTGATGCTGTTAGATTTTGACCTCCCTGCACTCGAAATGGATTTTTTGGAGCTACAAAATTTCAAATGGCACGCTCTTAATGGCGTTGGAAAGTAGACATCCAGAGCTTTCCAGCAATATATAATAGTCTATACTTTATTCGAGATTAGACAACGTAAACTGGCACTCAACACCAGTTCCATGCTGCATTCTTGAGTCAAACGCCAGAAACACGTCACGAACCAGAGTTGAACGCCAAAAACACGTTACAACTTGGTGTTCAACTCCAAAAGAAGCCTCTGCACGTGTAAAGGTCAAGCTCAGCCCAAGCACACACCAAGTGGGCCCCGAAAGTGGATTTCTGCATCAATTACTTACTTCTGTAAACCCTAGTAGCTAGTCTAGTATAAATAGGACATTTTATTATTGTATTAGACGTCTTTGACCATTCGGTCTTTTAACCAGATCCTGGATTGTATTCTTGATCCTGTGATCATGTTTTGGGGGCTGGCCATTCGGCCATGCCTGGACTTTCATCACATATGTATTTTCAATGTTGGAGTTTCTACACACCATAGATTAAGGGTGTGGAGCTTTGCTGTACCTCAAGTTTTAATGCAATTACTACTATTTTCTATTTAATTCAGTTTATTCCTGTTCTAAGATATTCGTTGCACTTCACCATGACGAATGTGATGATCCGTGACACTCATCATCATTCTCACCTATGAATGCGTGACTGACAACCACCTCCGTTCTACCTTAGACCGAGCGCATATCTCTTGAATTCCTTAATCAGAGTCTTCGTGGTATAAGCTAGAATTGATGGCGGCATTCATGAGAATCCGGAAAGTCTAAACCTTGTCTGTGGTATTCCAAGTAGGATTCAGGGATTGAATGACTGTGACGAGCTTCAAACTCGCGATTGTTGGGCGTGATGACAAACGCAAAAGAATCAATGGATTCTATTCCAACATGATCGAGAACCGACAGATGATTAGCCGTGCTGTGACAGAGCATTTGGACCATTAAAGGCCATTCGTGAACAACAGGATAGCCTCAAACAGCTCGAACAAGAAGCCGAATATCAGCGCAAAGCCGAGTGAGATCTTCGGAGAGAAACAAGATAGCGTCGAGAGTTGGAGGGCAAACTCTTGAAACTCAAAGCTGATCTCAAAGCAAGAACCAATCGGTCAAACTGTGAAGATAGCCCCCACAAGGACCAAGACCCGTTCACGAAAGAAATCCTGAAGGCTAAAGTCCCAAAGGACTTCAAAGCCCTAGACATTACGCCATACGATGGTACGTCCGACCCAAGTCATCACCTTAGCAACTTTAGGAGCCGGATGTACCTGACGGATGCTTCAGACGTGACCCGTTGCAAAGCCTTCCCGACCACCTTGACCAAAACGACAATAAAGTGGTTCGACAGCCTGTCACCAAGGTCGATCACAAGCTTCGATGACCTCGCCAAGAAGTTCCTAGCCAGATTCTCCATCCATAAGGACAAAACCAAGCACGCCCCAAGCTTCCTAGGGATTAAATAAGGAGATCGGGAAAGCCCCCATAGTTACATGAAAAGGTTCAATAAAGCATGCCTTGACATACAGAACCTTTCTACAGAAGCAGCAATTATAGGACCCATTAATGGTCTAAGAGAAGGACCCTTTAGCCACTCCATATCCAAAAAACATCCAATATCTTTTAATGAGGTACAAGAATGGGCGAAAAAGTACATCAACATGGAGGAGAACTCCCGATTAGGAGAAACCTCAAAGGCCGGATTCTCCTACCCACCTCGGGACATGGATAAAGAGTCCAGGAAGAAAGAAGACCAACCTACTGAGAAATCCAGAAAGTACCACAACTACACCCCTCTTCGGGTGTCCCTTGTGGATGTTGACCGAGAAATATGAAACACTGAGAAGATTCCACCCCCTCGCCTGATTAAACACAAAAGGGGAGGAAATCGGACAGAATATTATGAATACCACCGAATCTACGGGCATTCTACTAACGAGTGCTACGACCTAAAAAATGTCATAGAAAAATTGGCTCGAAAAGGGAGATTAGATCAGTTCTTAGCCAATATAGCGGATGAACCAAAGAAGAGAAGAAGGGATGAAGAGGTCGGACGAGTTGAACATCCCCCTCACACCCTCTGAGAGACATATTCACATGATAAACGGAGGATTCGCAGGGGGAGGGATCTCTAAGTCGTCCCGTAAAAGACACCTTAAAGAGGTGTACCATGTCGGAGAAGGGGATAGGTCACCCGACCTTCCCACTATTACCTTCACTCAATAAGACGCCACAGGCATCGTCCCGGGGCATGATGACCCCGTGGTCATTACTATCATACTCACCAATGCCAATCTCCACCGAACGTTGGTAGACCAAGGAAGCTCCGCAGATATCCTGTTCAAATCTGCCTTCGACAAGCTTGGCCTACAAGAGAAAGAGCTCAGAGCATATCCAAATAGCTTGTTCGGGCTTGGAGACACCCCAATCTAACCACTTGGGTACATCCCACTGCACACAACATTTGGAAAAGGAACACGGTCAAGAACGCTGAGCATAAACTACATCGTAGTCGACGTGAGCTTTTCATACAATGCCCTCATAGGTTGGACAATATTAAATCAAATCACTATGGTGGTCTCCACTCCATACCTATGCATGAAGTTTCCAACTACAGAAGGGATCGCTACCGTAAAAGGGGACCGAAAACTCGCGCGACGCTGTTACAACGAAAGTATGAACCTTAAAAGCGACCCCAGAGGAAAGGAAACCAATACTATAGAACTCGGGGGAATTAGAGCTCGCGAGGAATTCCGCCCTCAACCAGAAGGTGAGACCGAAGAAGTTCAAATTGGAGACACTCAAGACAAAACAACGAACATAGGGGCGAATCTAACAAGAGACCTAAAGGAGCTGCTAATAAAGCTCCTAAAGGATAATTCTGACCTCTTTGCATGGAAGGCCGCGGACATGCTTGGCATTGATCCCGGACTAATGTGCCATAAACTGGCAGTATATTCTGGATCTCGGCTAGTACAACAAAAGTGCAAGAAGCTCGGCCTAGAGAGATCACAAGCAGTAGATGAACAGGTATAGGCTTTGCTGGAGGCAGGGTTTATAAGGGAGGTAAAGTACTCATTATGGCTAGCCAATGTAGTATTGGTTAAGAAGTCAAATAGGAAGTGACGGATGTGCACTGATTACACCAACCTCAACAAAGCCTGCCCAAAAGATCCATATCCACTCCAAAACATAGACACACTAGTCGATGCTTCATCGGGGTATAAGTACCTCTCCTTCATGGACGCTTACTCGGGATACAATCAAATCCCGATGTATCAACTTGACCAGTAGAAAACCTCATTCTTAACCCCAAGAGCAAACTACTACTACATAGTCATGCCCTTCGGACTCAAGAACGCAGGGGCTACATACCAGAGACTGATGAACAAAGTTTTCGCCAATCACATCGGGAATCTGATGGAGGTTTATGTAGATGACATGCTGGTAAAGACACAAAGAGAGGAAACGTTGTTATTCGACCTCACTGAAGTGTTCAACGCCATAAGAAAACATGGGATGAGACTTAACCCCTCAAAATGCACTTTTGTGGTAGAAGCTGGTAAATTCTTGGGCTTCATGCTCACCCAAAGGGAAATTAAAGTAAACCCGGATAAGTGCCAAGCCATTCTTAACATGAAAAACCCGACTTGTGTTAAAGAAGTCCAACAGCTCAACGGAAGACTAGCGGCTCTATCTAGATTCCTAGCTAGATTGACCTTAAGATCTCTCCCTTTCTATGCAACACTAAGGAAATGAAAGAGGTTTGAATGGACCCCAGAATGCGAACAAGCCTTCCAAGACTTCAAAATATTCTTGGGACAACCACCTATCCTAACCCGACCCAGGGAAGGTGAAGAGCTAATCCTATACCTCGCTGTAGGAAGTCGGGCAATAGCTTCCGCACTAGTCAGAGAAGAAGAAAACGGACAACAACCTATCTACTTCACCAGTAAGGCGCTGCAAGGGGCTGAACTAAACTATCAAAAGATAAAAAAGTTTGCTTATGCATTTATACTCACTTTTCGATGACTCCGACCATACTTTCAGGCCCACATAATCAAAGTGCGGACCAATCAACCCATAAAAAGTATTCTACAGAAAACAGACCTAGCTGGAAGAATTCTACAATGGGCAGTTGAGTTTTTCGAGTTTGATCTCAAGTATGAAGCTCAGACAGCAATCAAGTCCCAATATCTGGCTGACTTCGTTGCAGAATACACCGACACCCCAAACACCCCCATTAGCTGGAACCTCTACGTTGACAGCTCATCAAACAAAGCCGGAAGTGGAGCCAGAGTAATCCTAGAAAGTAATCAAGGAACTCAACTTGAGCTCTCCTTAAAGTTTGAGTTCCCCACCTCAAATATCCAAGCCAAATATGAAGCCCTACTGGCAGGTTTGAAGCTGGCTAGACAGGTCGGCGCTCAAAAGCTTATCGTTTTCAGTGATTCACAGGTAGTCACCTCGCAAATAGAAGGGAGCTACCAAGCTAGGGATCCTACCATGAAGAAATACCTAGACAAGACGAGAGAACAGCTTGGAAAATTCATGGGATATGAGATCCGACATATACCTCTGGAACAAAATGCCCGAGCTGATGCACTTTTGAAACTAGCCAGCACCAAACCAGGGGTAAACAATAGAAGCCTCATCTAAGAAACACTACAAAACCCATCAACCTCAGAAGAAAAGAAGGTCTTAAGCATATCAGACCAGGACCAAGGGTGGATGACTCCCATAATCAGTTACCTCAAGTCTGAAACACTCCCCGCAGATAAAAAGGAGGCAAAAAGGTTAGTACGAGAAGAACAATACTACACCATAGTGCATAACATCCTATATTGGAGAGAAATCTCTACACCCCTCCTAAAATGTGCCCCGACCTCCGCAACGAGGGAAGTCTTAGAGGAAGTCCATAGTGGCATGTGCGGCAACCACCTCGGGGCACGAGCTCTTTCCAAAATGGTACTTCGAGCTGGTTTTTACTGGCCGACCTTGCAAAAGAAAGCAACAGAGTTTGTCAAAACATGCCCATTATCCCAGAAACACGCCAACTTCCATATAGCACCACCCGAAAAACTCATATGCGTTACTTCACCTTGGCCATTCGCAAAGTGGGGGCTTGACCTCCTCGGACCATCCCCCCAGGGACCAGGCAAGTCAAATTCCTCATTGTAGGAATAGACTATTTCACAAAATGGATCGAAGCTGAACCTTTAGCCACTGCCACCTCCCAAAGAAGTCAGAAGTTCCTATACAGAAATATTGTCATAAGGTTTGGGGTCCCATGCTCCATCACCATAGACAATGGCACTCAGTTAACCGACACAGGCTTCAAAAACCTAGTAGCCGATTTGAAAATCAAGCACCAGTTCACTTCTGTAGAACACGCACAAGCCAACGGACAGGTAAAATTCGCCAACAAAGTCATACTGGCCGGGTTAAAACGGAGACTACAGGACGCTAAGGGAGCTTGGGCCGAAGAGCTCCCGCAAGTCCTATGGGCATACCGGACAACACCACACTCCACCACCGGCGAATCACCCTTCCGACTTGCTTTCGAAATGGAAGCTATGATTCCCGTAGAAGTAGAAGAAGGATCTCCCAGAGTGATCCTCTACAACGAAGATACAAATCTCCAGGCTCAAAAGGAAGAGCTCAACCTACTTCTAGAAGTTCGAGAAAGAGTTCGAATTAGATAGGAAGCACTAAAGCGTCGAATGGGTTTAAGATATAATTAGAAGGTAATCCAGTGAAGCTTTGCCACCAACGATCTCATCTTAATCCAAAATGATATCGGAGCATGTCGATCAGGACAAGGGAAGCTAGCAGCCAACTGGAAAGGGCCATACCGAGTTACAGAAGTACTAGGGAAAGGTTACTATAGGGTGGCCGACCTCGAAGGTCGAGAGCTACCAAGGTCATGGCATGCCTGTAACCTAAGAAGGTACTATAGCTAGAAATAGTAATGATCTTAGGTCAAGGCGCACTCTTTTTCCTAGAAAGATTTTTTAATGAGGCACCAGGCCGAGATCTAAAGAATTGCCCGACCTAGAAGGGTAAGTACTCACATGTACACACTTTTTTTTTTCTTATTTTATTATTATTTAAGAGAAAGTTATCGATTCCCTAAAAAGTTTCCTACCAAGATGTATTAATCTACGCTCGTAAAACGCAAAATTCATCGTCCAATTAAAAGAGGTCGGCATGATGAAGTGATAAAAGCAAGTAAATGCAAGAAGTTATAAAAAGTAACCAAGAAAAAGTGACCTGATGAGGTCTAACTAAAAATGGGATTACTAGAAATAACTTAAGAAGGCCCGATAGAGAAGTCAGACCAATGAAAGGATCACTAAAAAGGGACAAAAACATCTCGCGAAGGCTAAAAGTGCTCAGCTAAAAAGGTACAAGCCCTGAAAAAGATTTTACTTAAAGCAAGAGCACAATCTCAAAACGGAGCTAAAAAGTCATCCAAGTAAACTATAAAGAAAAGGTTCCTCGTCGGAACACTACCTAAAAAGTTGTTCGAATACGACTAAAAAGCCCGGATAATAAAGTCATATAGGTCGACGTCAGCTAAAGAAGGGGCGCGACCTCCAAAAAGGTGTAGAAGGTTGAAAAGCCTGGGACCAAAGTGCCTAGCTAAGAGGGGTACAAAACTCTTGAAAGGAGACACTACTCAAAAATGCAAAAGCATAATCCCAAAACATGGCTAAAAAGTCATCTAAACAAACTAAAAAGGTTCCACTCAAAAACACTACATAAAAAGTTATTTGGAACTCGACTAAGAAGCCCGGACCGCAAGTTGCAAAGACGATATAGCTGACTAAAGAAAGGGTGTCAAGCCAACCAAAGAAAATGCGTAGTTTTGAAGTCCAAAGAGGAGATACCCATAAGGCAAACGTCACCTCAAAAGGTGTCGAACCAAGGAAACCCAAAACACCTACATAAAGGTTGAAGAGCAACCTCCTCCAAACAAAGGTTGAAAAACAACCTCCAAACACAAGCATATCGACATAAGTAAAGTCAATGCATCATCCGACACAAATTAAAGCATTAGAGGCTCAAATGCTGCCCAAATGGCAGCCCAAGAGTTTAAAATGTTTTTTTTTTTAAATAAAGGTTGCTGGGGAGCAACCAAATGTCAAAGAGTTATCCATAGAAACTCACAAGAAAAAAGCTCAACAAGTCTACAGGTCGGACTATACCAATACATAACTAAAAAAAGATATAAAAAAGATTACAACGGGTCCAAGTTCGCCCCGGTCGCAACATCTTTAGAAGAAGGAGGCTTGGTAAAGATCAGGACGGCGTTGACGAATCCATCTGGCCCATTCAGAATCTCCAGGTCAGGTTCGGGCTCAGAAGGGGCCGCCTCAGTAGAAGGAGCTGCAGGAGCAGAGGCCTTAGGTGGTGGCACGAGAGGAGAACCCTCATCATCATCATCTGGGGCAGGGACAATCTTGCCGTCCTCCACCACGTTGTCCAGGCTAAACAAAGAGAGGTCGAGGTCGGGTGCAAGAACCCGAACCTGGGCCTTCAGATTCTCATACATGTCATTCATACTGCTCACCATATGGCCTTGAAGCTCGGCATAATCATCTTGGGCAGACTGAAGCCTCTCCCTAGCCTCAAGGAGCTTGCCATATGTGTGGGTATAGCTCTCCTTATACTTTTTAGCCGTCTCTTCGGCCAGATTTGCAGCCACCTCTGCAGCAGTAGCCCGGGTCTTCTTCTTCTCCATGTCAGATTCCAACTTAGCAACCTTGGTATCCAGCTCATACTTCAAAGCCTTGACCCTATCATATTCAGATTTGGCATCCTCCAGAAAGGCTTTCGTAGCATGAACCGGAGACTCCTGGACTACCCGAGACAAGGCCGCACTGAGATTGGCCATCCGAATACTATTGCTGGATATAAAATCAAGATGGTGCAGGATGGAGACATCGTCCAAAGGCACTTTACCATGAGGAGCAATCAACTCCGTGGCAAAGGCCACACCATCAAATTCTTAATCATTCAGAACATAAGTCCCAACAGTCTTTTGCTTTTTGGGAGGGGGACCAGCAGCAGTAGGAGAAGAGGCAACACCAGAAGTCGTTTGAAAAGGGTCGGAGGGAACTGTCTAAACTCGTGGGGTCGGGATGATCTTCCTTGGACCCTGAGAGTCAGCTGCTGGCTTCTTGGGAGGCAACTGTTTCAAAGAACCCTCCCCCGACGCCTTCCTTGACAAGTTCTGGGAAGCCACAACCTTTTTTGTCTTACGAAACATTTTCATTGAATCAGAAGAGCTCACCATTTCTAAAAAAGAAGCCAGGAAAACAGTTACACAATAGAAGAAAAAGGACAAAAACCACAAATAGTAAAAGAAAAAACCATTTCTATCAAAAAAAGGTCAGATACTACCTAGCTCGGACCGGAGAAGGGAAAGATCTCCTAGAAGCCTCTTAGTATCCAAGTGTGGAGGCTCCCCCTAATGCTCCTCTAGAACACCCACGAAAGCCTGTTCTACTTCATCTAAACTTTTCTAAGGATACTTGAGGACTACAGGATCTTTTTGCCACTATAAAGGAAAGGTCGGTTCCTTATTTTCATCCAAACAGAAAGGTTGAACACCCTCAATAGCTCGGACTTTGAAATAGAAGTTCTTAAAGTCACGAAAAGATTCATCAAACATTGAGAACACTTTCTTCCCCTGGGTAGCTCGGAAAGAGATCCAAGAAGCTTTCTTTTTGGCCACCTCAGGTTTGGTTAGGACAAACAAGTAAAGAAAAAGGGGCAGGGTAGGTCGGACACTCAGTTCTTGGCACAGTAACTGAAAGATCTTTATAAAGACCCAAGAGTTCAGATGAAGCTGAGAAGGGGCAACATTACAGTTCCACAAGATTTCGGTTTCAAAGGCAGTAAAAGGAAGGGTAATACCTAATTAGTTAAAGAAATAGTCATAGGCAACAAAAAAGGAAGGGGTCACTACTAAACAACTCGGACAGTAACAGAATGGTAAGAAACAATCAACAAGCATCAGGTATGGCAACAAAAGAGAACCCTAGGACTCACGAAAAACAAAGAATCAACAATAAAGAAGAATGCAAAAAAGGAAACGACGCAAAAGCCAGAGCCCTAACCCTCTCAAACAAAAGAAAATACAAGGAGGCAAACAGAAACCTAGATACTAACATTTCTTCGCATAAACAGCAAGATAAAAAGATTGTAACTATCAAGAAACAAAGGCATACAAGAATCGTCAAGAAAGTTTCAACCTTTTCAAAAGAAGCTCAGCAAAGATAAAAACTTTGTACAAATGGAAAGCATGCAAGAGTAAAGTGCAAAGAACGACGATAAATAAAGCATGTAAAAACGAGAAAGGATATGAAGCAAAGCACCAACCTGCGAAAGAAGATAAATATGCTAGTGGCAAGCCACGAACGAACTCCACTAAGAGATAAAAACTCCAAAAATCTAAGAAAGGGATAATCTTAGAGTGCCGGGGCAAGCAGAAGATGAACGGAAGGAAGTCTTCTCTCACTGAGCAAATGAAATAAGAAACTGAAGACAAAGTTTAACCCTTTTTTCTTTCAATTTCAAATTAAGCGGGGAATGAAATGGCAAAGGGAATTAAAAGCCTTATTAAGAGGCTTTAAAAGCACTCGTTTCAACCCAAACTGATGCACGTGGAAAGTGATGCCATATTTAAAGCATTTCACGTTTTAAAACCATTAAAGTCGTGAAACTTGCTCGAGAAAAGGACGGACCAAATACGACTAAGAAGATGCCTGAACACGACTTCCCCAAAAGAGGTCGAAGCTCAAGAAATGAGCACAACCTCACGGAAAGATCGAAGCTCAAGCAGGGGCACTGTTCATACCCTGGACCAAGCTATAAGGTCCGGGTTAGATGAAGACAAAAATGACCGACCTCTGGTAAGGTTGGTCGTCACCGACCTCCTCTCAAAGAGCTCGGCCAAATCACCAGAGGTCCAAAACAGGCCCAAAGCAGAAGAACACAGCCCACCTAAAGGCGGATGGCCAAAAGATAGGTGATCTCACCCTCAAAAAGATAAGATAAGATAACGAACTTATCTCAAGGAAGGTCACCCTAGACTACTATTAATACACTGGAGCACCCAGGTATAACTCATACTCCAATTCTACAAAAAACCTGCTTAAAGCCCGTGCTAACTTAAACTTCGGAGTCTCTTGCAAGTGCCACCCCCTCCGGTAATCCAGGATTAGCAGTGCCTCAAGCTCCAACACGCCGGACACGGCAGCTCAAACCACACTAGAAGATCTCATCCGAGATTGACCTCACCGTTTCAGGTAACCCACGGAACAGCCCCCAATTTGGACACTAAGAAATTTCTCCGGGGCTCCCCGAGTTTTGTGCGGACCCAACTAAGTAGCTTTTTCTTTTTGTAGAATATTTCCCGACTTGTGATGCTTCTGGATTTGTAAACTAATTGTTTATTTATTTCTTCTTTTCAGAAATGGTGAAGAGCGGATCCAGTGCTTCCTATCAAAAAGTCAAAGATGCCAAGAGGAGGGCTCGTGCCCGAGCTGATGCGGCTAGAGCTACTAGCGTTCCTCCTCCTCCTCCTCCTCCTCGTGATCTGGGGTCCTCCTCCCGCCTATTATGGTAACCTCGGTCTCTGCTTCTTCTTCCTCCTCCTATCTCCCCAGCCGGACCTCTTCCTGAATCGGAGAAAAAAAAACGAAAGACCTGAGTCCGGTTCTGCTGCTGAGGAATTTGGCTTTGATGGTCCTAAATTTGTTCGGAAGCACATCTTCCCCCATATCCAGATTGCTATGGATGATGCTTCCCTTCGTTATCATCTTCAAGTCTTGGTTCGGGCAGGGGTTTGGTCTGTTGGGGTTTGTACCGCTCTCCTCGATATCTTGGACAAAACTCCCTTGAGTTTATTAGGTTCTTCTCAAAAAACTATAGAGGAACTTCAGGGGAGGGTTGTCCTTTACTAAGAGGAGGAGAAGCGGCTTCAAGAGGAAGTGGCCTAGATGAAGGAGGAGCTGGCCAGGTTTCAGGAGAGAGAGAAGAAGCTCATGGGTCAGTGTGCTATGGCGGAGGGGTTGAAAGAGAAGGCGGAATAGAATTATGTCAGGCTTTTTGCTGATAACATTGATCTTCAGAAGCAGCTTGAGTTAAATCGGGAGGCCTACCAGGACTTGGAGGATTCCATGGTGGAGAGCTCGGAGGAGGCTTGGAGGATATTTTAAGGAATAAGTAGGAGTTATTGCTCTTGGCTTGGACCTTTCTCCTATCCATCCCGACAAGGTTGTTATTGATGGAGCTATTGTCTCTATCCCCGACCTGAGACGGATTCCGAGTTGAAGACTCGCGGGCAAAGGCTTATTGAATCTCCTCCTCGTGTGGAGCAACAAGAGGGATACCTGCCGAGTTCTTTAGAGGCTCTGACTTCGGGTGCTGAAGAGACCGCTCCGACCCTTCCAACTCCAGCTGCCGATCCGAACTCCCTTTCCCTTGGCGATTCCAATCTTCCTTCTAATTAATTTTAGCAACTTGGGGCCCGGCTTGTGGGCCCCTTTTTGAACAATTTTATTTTTTTATGTGTTGTCGTGGTTTGTTCTTAACTCTTTTTGGCCTTTTGGCCGTTAACAAAAAATGGCTTTATTTAATTCGCCCTTTTTGGATAAGAGCCTTAAGGCATATTTTGCGTGTGCATGCTTTGTTGCTTATAGGGTTTTTATGGGAACCCTTTTAGTTTTGTGAAAAAATGTTTTTGACTAGGCAGGCTGTTTTCGTCTAAGTTACTGTGTGATTTTTCAAAAACAACCTTTTGCCCTTTGAATGATTTTTCTCGTCTCTTTTTTATTCCTTACATTTTCAATTTTTATTTATTGAATTGCTTTTTGCGATGCATTTCGATTCTTCTCAGGTTTTCTGACTAATAAGTCGTAATGTTTCCGAGTTTATCATGATCATCTTTTGTAACCTCTTTACACCGACTTGTACCTCGTCGTTTTATCCTGCCGACCACTTATGTCGGGAATGGGATTTTTACGTTTTTTTTAGCTTAAATCGGTACGCTTTGTAGAAAAATGGTAACAATAATGGAATAAAGAGATGTAATGAAAGATCTTTATTTATTTATGAAGGTAACTTTTGCTACTAGGGGAATCTTTAAGACTTATTTTCCCTAGCCTCCACTTTGATGCCACGTTAAAACCCCCTTCAGGAAAACCCTTTTTTGGAAAAAATCATGAAGTCGGGAAAAAGAGTACATCAGGGAGTGGAGTTCTCTTCTAACTATAGTACCTCTTCATATTACAAGCATGCCACGACCTTGGTAGCTTGGTACCGCTCAAGTCAGTTACCTTGTAGTACACGTTTCCTAGGACTTCGCTTATCTTGTATAGCCATTTCCAATTAACAGCGAGTTTTCCTTCCCCTGACTTGTTGACGCCGATGCCATTTCTAATCAAGACCAAGTCGTCTGGAATGAAGTTTCTTCGAATGACTTTCTTATTGTATCTGTCTGTCATCTTTTGCTTCAACGCTGCTTCCCTTATTTGGGCTTGTTCTCGGACTTCAGGGAGTAGCTCGAGTTCTTCTTTATGTGCCTGGACGTTGCCAACCTCATCGTAGAATCTCACCCTTGGACTTTGCTCATTGATTTCAACTGGTATCATGGCTTCTATGCCATAAGCAAATCGGAAGGGTGTTTCTCCTGTGGCAGACTGAGGTGTCGTCCGATATGTCCATAGTACTTGAGGGAGTTCTTCGGCCCAGGCTCCCTTTGCATCTTGCAATCTTTTCTTCAACCTAGCCAGTATAACCTTATTGACTGCCTCAGCTGGCCCATTTGCTTGTGGGTGTTCTATCGAGGTGAACTGATGCTTGATCTTCTGGCTGGCTACTAAGTTTCTGAAGGTAGAGTCGGTGAACTGAGTTCCATTATCAATGGTGATGGAGTGGGGGACTCCATACCTTGTGATGATGTTCTTGTAGAGGAACTTCCAAGTTCTCTGGGCTGTAATGGTGGTTAATGGTTCTGCTTCGATCCACTTTGTAAAGTAGTCTACTCCCACTATTAAGTACTTCACTTGTCTAGGTGTTTGGGGAAAGGGTCCTAGTAGGTCCAATCCCCATTTTGCGAAAGGCCATGAAGAAATAATGCTAATGAGCTCCTCGGGGTGAGCAATGTGGAAGTTTGCATGCATATGGCATAGCTGACACTTTTTTATGAATTTGATCGCATCTTTCTGCAATGTTGGCCAACAGAAGCCGGCTCGGATAACTTTCCTAGCTAGAGACCTTGCTCCGAGATGGTTTCCGCAGATACCATTGTGAACCTCCTCTAGGACTTCTGTTGTTTTAGAGGTCAGGACACACTTCAATAATGGTGTGGATATTCCTCTTTTAAAGAGGATATTTTTCACCAAGGTGTAGTTCTGTGCTTTCCTCCGAATTTTTTTGGCCTCTTTTTCTTCTTTGGGTAGGATGTCGAATTTCATATATTTGATTAAGGGAGTCATCCACCTGAGGTCCAACCCGGATACCTCTAGGACATCTTGTTTAGCCTCTGTTTTTATGGCAGATGATTCTTGGAGAGTTTTATGGATCAGGCTTCTATTATTTCCCCCTATTTTGGTGCTTGCTAACTTGGAGAGGGCGTCTGCTCTGCTATTGAGATCTCGAGTTATATGTTTAACCTCGGTCTCCAAGAACCGCCTAAGTTAGTACAAAGTTTTATCCAAGTACATTTTCATATTGGGGTCTTTAGCCTGATACTCTGCATTGATTTGAGAGATCACCACCTGAGAGTCACTGAACACAACTACTTTGGTCGCACCGACTTCCTCTGCTAGCTTTAGCCCAGTTATTAAGGCTTCACATTCTGTCTGGTTGTTGGAGACTGGAAATTCAAATTTAAGGAAGACTTCGATTTGAGTTCCCTCTTGGTTGACAAGTATTATGCCTGCACCGCTTCCGACCTTGTTGGAAGAGACATCCACGTATAACTCCCATGCTGTGGAGGCTTTCTCTTGATCTCCCGTATATTCTGCTACAAAGTCGGGGAGGAATTGGGCTTTGATTGTTGTCCGAGTTTCATATCTGAGGTCAAACTCGGATAGTTCTATGGCCCATTAAACCATTCTGCCTGCAATGTCTGTCTTTTGAAGTATTTGCTTCATGGGCTGGTTCATTCAGACTTTTATTGTATGAGCTTGAAAATAAGGTCGTAGCCTTTGGGAGGCTACTGTTCTGAGGGTTACCTGAAACTGTAGGTTGATCTCGGACGAGATCTTCTGTACTGGTCAGAGCTGTTGTATCTGACTTATTATGATGGTCGGAGCTGCGCTGTCCGACTTGTTGGATTTGATGATGGAGCTGGTCCTTTGTCACCGGAGGGTGGTGGTACCTGCAAGGGACTCCGATGCTTAAGTTAGCAAGGGTATTAAGCAGGTTTTTAGTAGAATCAGAGTAAGAGTTATACCTGGGTGCTCCAGTGTATTTATAATAGTGTGGAGTGATACTTTTTGGAGATAAGATAGTTATCTTATCTTATCTTTGAGTGAAGTCATCTTATCTTTAAGGGTAACCGCCTTTATCTTTCTAGGCTTTAATTGCCTTTAGATTTTTGTTCCGCTATTTGGGCCTTTTTTGGGGCTCTCCCAGTGATTTGGCCGTATTCTTTGAGAAGAGGTCGGATGATCCTAACCTGAAGAGGTCGGTCGACTTGTCGTAAATCAGCCTGGGTCATACAGCTCGACCCGGGGCATGAACAGCTATTATTAAGGCATACGCAAACTTCTCGAGTTTTTGATACCGTAATTCGAGGCCTTGTAGGACTTTGCTGGTGAAGTACACAGGATGCTGCCTGACCTCGTCTTCCCGTATTAGATCTGATACTACAGCTTTGTCGACTACGAACAAATACAAGACGAGTTCTTCCCCAACTTTAGGTCGGGTCAGAATTGGAGGCTGGCTTAAAAACCTTTTGAACTCCTGGAATGCTTCTTCACATTCAAGAGTCCATTCAAACTGGCATCCTTTTCTTAGTAGGGAAAAAAAGGGTAGGGATCTTAATGCTGATCCCGCCAAGAACCTAGAGAGGGCTGCAACTCGACCATTTAGCTCTTGGACCTCCCTTAAGCAAGTCGGGCTTTTCATTTATGGGATTACTCTACACTTATCGGGGTTGGCTTCAATCCCTCTTTGTGTTAGCATAAATCTAAAAAATTTTCCAGCCTCCACTGCAAAGGTGCACTTTGCGGGATTTAATCTCATCCCTGCATCCTAATGGTGTTGAAGACTTGCGAGAGGTCAGTCAAGAGGTCGGCCTCATCCTTGATTTTTACTAACATGTCGTCTACATATACTTCCATTAGGCTCCCAAGGTGAGGTGCAAACACCTTATTCATCAGCCTTTGATACGTGGCCCCTGCATTTTTTAGTCCAAAGGGCATAACCACATAACAATAATTTGCTCTAGACGTGATGAAAGATGTTTTTTCTTGATTCGGCTTGTACATCGGAATTTGGTTATATCCTGAGTATGCATCCATGAACGACAAGTATTGATATCCCGAGCTAGAATCTACTAGGGTATCAATATTTGGAAGTGGATATGGATCTTTTGGATACACCTTGTTCAGGTCAATATAGTCGATGCACATCCTCCACTTGCCGTTTTGTTTCTTGACTACCATCACATTTGCTAGCCAAGCCAGATATTTGACCTTTCTGATGAAGCCGACTACTAAGAGGGCTTGTATTTGTTCTTCTACCACTTGAGCCTATTCAAGTCTGAGCTTCCGTCTTCTCTGCTAAACAGGTCATGATCCAGGGTAGACTGATAATTTATGTGACATGAGCTTGGGATCTATCCCTGGCATGTCGAAGGCTTTCCAGGCGAAGAGGTCGGAATTCTCTTGTAGGAGGCTTATGAGCTTCTGTTTCAAGTCTTCTTTTAGGTTAGCTCCTATGTTCGTATTCTTTCCTTCCTCCTTTCCGACCTGTACCTCTTCAGTCTTTCTCCCTGGCTGTGGTTGTAACTCTTATTTAGCTCGGACTCCTCCAAGCTTAATGGTGTGGACCTCCTTGCCTTTTTCTCTCAGGTTTAGGCTTTCATTATAGCACTTTTTTGCCAAATTTTGGTTTCCCCTTATGGTTGCAATTCCTTCTGGTGTTAGGAACTTCATGAAAAGATAGAGGGTAGATACCTCTACTCCAAACTGATTTAGTGTGGCTCTGCCTATCAAAGCGTTATAGGCTGAGTCGACATCAACGACTATGAAGTCGATGCTTTGAGTCTTGGATTTCATACCCTTTACAAAAGTTGTGTGTAGTGGTATGAATCCTAGTGGCTTTATTAGTGTATCCCCCAGCCTGTACAGGGTATCAGGGTAAGCTCTTAGCTCCTTTTTGTCCAATCCCAGCTTGTCGAATGCAGGATTGAACAGGATGTCGGCCGAGCTCCCTTGATCTACCAGGGTTCTGTGTAGATGCGCATTGGCGAGAATCATGGTAATCACTACCGGATCATCATGTCCGGGAATAATACCCTGCCCATCTTCTTTGGTGAAAGAGATGGTTGGGAGGTCGGGCAATTCGCTTCCGACCTGGTAGACTTCCTTCAGGTGTCTCTTGCGAGATGACTTGGTGAGACCTCCTCCCGTAAACCCTCTTGAGATCATATGTATATGTCTTTCCGGGGTCTGTGGTGGTGGATCTCTTCGGTCCTCCTCGTATCGCTTTCTCTTTCCATGATGGTCCGACCTTTTCATGAGATATCTGTCAAGCCGACCTTCCCTGGCCAGCTTTTCTATCACTTTCTTCATGTCATAACAATCATTTGTTGAATGACCATATAGCTTATGGTATTCGCAGTATTCGCCGCGACTTCCCCCTTTCTTGTTCTTGATGGGCCGAGGGGGAGGTAGCTTTTTAGTGTGACAAATTTCCCTGTAGACATCGACTAGGAAAATTCGTAGAGAAGTATAGAAATGGTATCTCCTGGTCCTTTCAGGCCTGACTTCTTTTTTCTTGGGCTCCCTCTCCCTCTCCTTTGATGGGTGAGAGTGCCGAAGTCACCAGCTTGGTTCTCTAGCCTGGCATTTTCCTCCATGTTGATGTACTTTTCTGCTCTTTCCTGTACATCACTCAAAGAAGTCGGGTGCCTTTTCGAGATGGACTGGGAGAAGGGGCCTTCTCGGAGTCCATTTACTAGGCCCATAATCATTGCCTCTGTAGGCATGTCTTGGATTTCTAGGCACGCTTTGTTGAACCTTTCCATGTAGTCCCTCAAAGGTTCTCCGACCTCCTGTTTTACCCATAGGAGACTCGGTGCGTGCTTTACTTTATCCTTCTGGATTGAAAATTGCATAAGGAACTTACGCGAGAGGTCGTCGAAGCTAGTGACCGACCTTGGGGGGAGGCTATCGAACCACTTCATCACTGCTTTTGTCAGAGTTGTCGGAAAGGCTTTGCAATGAGTAGCATCAAAGGCGTCGGCTAGGTACATCCGACTTTTAAAATTGCTCAGGTGATGCTTTGGATCGGTAGTCCCGTCATACAGGTCCATATTGGGACTTTTGAAGTTCCTTGGAACTTTTGCCCTCATTATCTCCTCACTGAACGGGTGTTTCCCTCCCAAGGGAGAGTCTTCTCGGTCACTGTGAGAGTTTTGACCTCGGAGAGTGAATTCTAATCTCAAGAGCTTTTCTTCAAGCTCTTTCGTCGCTCGACCTCCCTTCTCAAGTTTCTTTCCGCCTCTTGCTGTCGCTCCAGTTTTTGCTCTAACTGTTCCAGCCGTCCCTAGTGGCCGTGGAACAATCCCATTAGATCGGCTGCATGGGGTTGTCCCTCCTTTCCTAACTCGTGCCCCTCAGAGGGGGTTTCCCTTGGGTCTTTTACTCCAGAGGGGCCTTCCCTGTACTGGTTGGTCGTTCCTTGCATAGTGACTATGGCTCTGTCGTTGTTACCAGCGTCTTGGTTTTCTTGCTTAGAATCGGACGCTGTGTTTTCGTCCTCGTTTAGGTCGTCCGTCATCATGGGTTAATCTCCCAGGTCCCCGACAATGGTGCCAATGTTACGTGGGTAACCTGAGAATTATGAATTGGGCCAGAAGAATTAGCCCAAGCGTTTTTGAAAGGTGGTCTCCGACTTGGTGGGCGTCTGGGAGCCTCCGTCCGATTTGTGTATATGAAAGAATGGGGGTGGTACCTGCAAAGACACTCTGATGCCTAAGTCAACAAGGAGTTAAGCAGGTTTTAAGAGTATTGGAACTTAGAGATACCTGAGGAGTGTCAGTGTATTTATAGTGGTGATCCAATAACCACCGTTGAAGTAGTTCCACTTTTCAAGGTGGATAACCATCCCTTTATCTTAGGGTAGTTGAGATATGACTCCTAGAAGTGAGTTGGGAGATTTTAAAGGCAGTTACTTATTTGAATAAGTATTATCTGCCAGCTATCCCTCGAACCCAACTTCTTTGGAAAGAAGTCTGTGTCGAAGCCGACCTCTTCTATGAAGGTCGGTTGGTGGTGAAGGCCAATCTTAAGATTGGACTTTTTGAATTATTTGGACCTGGACTCTGACGTTAGGTCAGGGTATGAACACCCATAATATTATTACGGATGAAAATACTAGTTATCCAACAATTGTTACCTGAAAAAGCTTTAATTAAGCTACACTTATAGCCCAATTATTCATGAGCAATGTGGACTTAAGTGGCCCATTTACTTTATGAACCACGCTCGAAGTAAAAAAATTCTTGTTTATTTTATGGTGTAAATTAATTTCTTATTCTAATATATTTATCTATAAGTTTTCATTTTCTCTTTATTCTTTTCTCTTTTTTAATTTATTGAAATGAATGGATGGTCTTTTCTTGGAGTACAAAAATTTATTCCATAGAAGATAAAATAATGCGCGTTTCATATTTAAAGTTAATGTTCTCACAAAAAAAAAAGAAAGTAGGCAGACAAATTATGAATTAATTCCAACAATAATTAAAAATAACATAAAATAGTTTGGAATCTTTTTTTTTAATTTATTTAATGCATCCTATAATTTAGAAAGTAATAATAGAAACAAAGTGATATTGAGTTATTTTATATCTTAATACAATGAAAATAGAACTTTATTATCTCCTAAAAATAGTTAGATTCTTGCACATTGTTACCAATGATTTTCTTATTCATGGCGAACAAATTTGGTATGCAATATTCGATTTTACATAAGAAATTTATATCCGACCCACATGCGTTATCTTTTTATAAAGTTATTAGTTGATAATGGTTATATAATTTGACATGTTGATTAAATTATTATTTAATAATTTTTAATTAGCAACTTCGTATGAATATAAATGTAAGTGAATTTCTATCCAATTTAATGATTACTGTATATTGAAACAAATCAACAAACCTCGCTGTAGAATATAGTTAATACTTGTTCATCTCATAGAAAAGAAAGAAGATATAATTAACACTACTTCCATGTGAGTTTTCAATTGGTGTTTGTCATGGTGACGTGAAAAGCATTTCGCCATCCAAATAAATATGAAGGTGGAAGACATGTTAGTCTCCAATAAGTAAAGTTGAAGGAGGGCCCCAAAACAACGGCATATGATATATCATGCCTATATAAGAAGGCCAGAAAGAGGGATAACGAGTGTTCAATAAGCTAAGGAAGCAATTAATTCCATTTCTTAATTAAATTCTTTCTTATCCAAAAACATATCCTTAGAGACACAAGAAAAAGAAAGCCAAATACATCGAAAAGCGTTCATTCTCGTGCTATACTCCCTTGCTTTGGTGCAAAGACCGTGATTTAATTGAGGGCCACCTCTCCTTTTTGGCCCCAAAGATTTTGTTCCTCTTAGTAAGTTGTGAGTCATGATATATGATGATAAGATATAAGTTACATCTTTGGTTTATTTTGATGGTCACGCTTGTCCACCGAAAGGTACTACACTCTCTTCATTACATCAATGAAAAAAGGGAAAAGAAGTGCTACTCAAAAGCATGAGAAACTTTGATTGTCGGCAGTTGGAACCTCCAACGAACTTTCCAAGGACAGAAAAAAAAAACAAGGGTTAGAGCTTAATTTTTATATAGTTAGTTTTTACTTTTAGAGTAAATAGTGGCTTCAAAATTTCCAACAAAGCAATCATTTTGATCCCAGAAAACTAGCTAGGACGATATTATTGTCTTGTGTTAAATGATTAAAGAAGAAATCATTTGAGAAATGAGAGATTTTTCGTGTCCATTATATCTGGCTGGTTTATACCTTTTTTAATTAAGTGCAATTCCTATATGTCTTCCAAAAATACGATTGAATCAGCATGCAATAATAAGTTAAGTTGGTTGGAGATTATTGATCTATTAGCACTAAATAAAATTTATGTGAAAATACAAGTGCAGTCGACTTCATGTGAAGTTGATAGTCGAGAGCTAAAATTTAGTCAAATCAGTTAAATCATCTAACGGCTCTCGATTATCAACTTCACGTGAAGTCGATTACACTTGAGTTTTCACCTAAAATTTAGCACGGCAAAAGTTCCAAATTATTTGGGAAATCTTGTTCCATCGTTTGTGTTGCTCTCAATCCAAGACCATCGTGTGTGTGTATTATTAATTCATCAACATATTGAGTTATAGACTATGAAGGGCATTTCTAGTAATTGGGATTTTATTTCTCTAAGCAACCTACACACGAGAGACTAGACGTTAAATTGAGAAAACTATATTATATTGATGCAAATAAACCATAACAAATGTTTTATGTTTCGCTGGTTATGCTGTGTTGTGTTGGATGTGTTCGTGTAACAAATATCTTGAGACAGAAAATTTATGCTGTATTCGTGTCAGAGCTTTTATATTTTATACTGTGGCAGATGATTCTTCGTTGTGATTTGTGAATGGTCCCTTTATTATTACTTTAACCGTATCACCCATTTGGCGCCCTTCAACTCGCAATAATCAGAGCAACCATTTTATACTAAAAATATTGGACTGCTTATATGAAAATGAAATCTAGATAATTCGTAACAATTGTGTCATTGGATTGGATAATATTGAAAGAAAAAAGCATATCCTGAGTAAACTTGGACTTTGTTCATTTGAGAGGGAAATACATACATTGACATTGAAATTGAAACTGATTATCATTTAATTTTTAACCAGGAAAAAAAATAAAAATAAAGACTAGCCACTAGAAACAGAAAAGATAAAATGCTTAGTGTAATTACACATTCTTGACAGCTCCCTTATTCAATTCAACTCCATGGCCATAATCATCATTCTCAACGAATTTAGACCAGTATGGGTGTGCCTTCCAAACCTTGCCCATCTCTTCAATTGGGATACCCTTAGTTTCAGGGAGGAAGAAGTAGATGAAGATGGTCATTATGACAACAAAGAATCCAAAGAAGATGAACAAGCCAAATTTCATATGGCAAAGCATGGTCAAGAATATTTGCGCCACGAAAAAAGTGAAGAGCATGTTGACAGACACGTTGATACTTTGAGCGGCTGAACGAATTTCTAATGGGAAGATTTCACTGGGCACTAACCACCCAAGAGGACCCCATGACCATGCAAATCCGGCTACATAGATGCAAATAAACATCACCACCACAATAGCATACCACTTTGGCAAATCACCGGGGTTTCCATCAATTCCGAACTTGGCTCCAATAGCAGCAGCTACTACGGCCTGACATATGATCATTTGGGCTCCACCTTCTAGAAAAAGGGCTCTCCTACCCCACTTGTCAACCCCATAGATAGAGACAACTGTAGCAGCCACATTTACGACATCGGTTATGACGGCTGACATGAGAGCAGAGTCGTCCTTAAAGCCAATGGAGCCGAACAACACAGGCGCATAAAACATGATGACATTAATGCCCGTGAATTGCTGGAAGAATGGAATCATGATTGCCATGGTGAGGTGAGGCCTGTACTTGCGCTGCAGCAGGTTCCTCCAAGGGTGTTCCACCTTCTTCGATTCCTCACTTGCGGCAATAAGATCGTTGAACTCTTCATCAATGTCTTCTACGCCACGAACCTTCCTCAGTTGTTGTCTGGCCTTTTCGTGCTCTCCACGCTCGATCATGGAGTTTGGTGTGTCTGGAAGGACCAATGATCCGATTGTGATGATGAGAGCAGGGACCATTGCACCACCTAAACTAAGCCTCCATCCCCATCCACCTTTGATCTTTGCGAAAAAGTAGTTGAGCACATTCGCCACTAAAATCCCAACTGTGATGGACAATTGAAACCCAATATTCAAAGCTCCTCTGTATTTATATGGAGCCATCTCCGACAAGTACAGTGGCACAGACTGTTAAATAATTCACCATAATAATTAGTTGTAAAATCAAATATTAAACAAATATTAAATAGTAAACACTCATGTTCATATACACAATATTCCACAAGTTGTTTTCAACTTGTCACGTTTCTTGGAAAAAGTAGAACCGTGCAACTAACAGCTCTATTCATTGGTGGGCCTCTCTTTTTCTTTTAATTTTAATTATATAGATTAATCAAAACGGTCATATCAACGCCGTGGAAAAAGGATTAAGCAGAGAGGAAATTAAAATCGAGGATGTCACATCACATGGGATGAAAAACGTGCCATTGTTCTACAATAATATTGCCACTAGTAATTTAAAAGCTGCCAAGCTGGACTAATCTAAGTCCCAATTGAGCCATTACACACGCTCAACCTTCAAATTGGAGAGGAAAAAACAGGGGTGGAAATGAAATTTGCTCCAATTGAACAAGGCTTCAGAAGCAGAGAGTCAAATCAAGCCGAAAACTAGATGTGTGACTTTTGGGGCTAAATAAAATTTTTAAATATGTTCAATGAAATAAATGATTAAAAGATTTACAAGTGCATTTTACTATCTGTCAGTAACTTTCTACCAAGACTTGGTCTCTGGGTTTCTCTTCTTTCAGCTTAAATAAATAAATATATTTCTCTGTTGTTGTCTTTTCAGTACCGGCTACATTTTTGTTTTTTTAGAGGGTAAGGATTAATTTACGACAGCAGGAAAATAAGTTTACAGATCTGGAAAAATATATTTAAAAAAAAAGGAAAGAAAAAATAAAAAATGAAAACTTGATATAACCAATAATGATGATCAAATAGTGGAAAACTGACGCATTGAACGACTCTAATTGCCCGTTCTTAGATTATTATAAAATAAAATAAAAGAAGAAAACGGAAGGATGGAATCAAAGCTCAACAGAGATCTGTTTCGTTTCCTGTCTTAATTTGAAACAGCGGAGATTTGTAGTTCATTTCAGCAGAGAGACAGAGAATATCGGAGACATAGCCATGTTCGGTGCTGCCCAATAAGACAACACACTGATATTTTTTCAAATTAAAATTAGATATTTTTTCTCTAAAAATTTAGCTAACGTGTGCTTTGAAATCAACCGAGTGAAATTTTTAATTGTCAATATTGAAAGAAAAACAGATTCACGGTCAAGAATCTTAAGGAATAATTGAATACTTTAAAGAGACTCCGAAGCAAAATAATTATTTATAACTCACAGAAATGAGAAAAAATATATACCTGATTGGCGAAACCGATACCGAAACCGAGCAAGATCCGACCAACGATCAACATCCAAATGGCTTGGGCGAAGCCATTAATGAGAGCACCGATAAGAAAGAGGAGGCCGCCGAAGAGCATGGAGAGTTTCCGGCCGAACCTCCTGGTGATGGTGGAAGCCACCAGGGAGGAAAGCAGCGCCGCCAGATAGAGGGAGGAGGTGAACATGGTAAGCGTCTGGCTGTCGTATTGGCAGTACTCGTTGGTGGTCTTGTCGTTGTGCTTCTTGCGGTACACCGACATGAAGAACTTCTTCAAGAACGGATCCATTGAAGTCACTCCACCTATTCATCACCACATGCAAACAAATTCAGATTAGTTCTTAGATCTGTTTCATTCAAGTTATTCGTAATAAGCTTCAAATCTTGTTTTTCTATTATATATACCGGAGATTCCTATATCGTAACCGAAGATCAAGCCTCCCATAGCTGCAACTATGCATGTTACTGTCACGAAAGGAGTTAGGTTTCCGGGATACTCCTTGCCCCCTCCGGGGCCAATTCCTCCCACGGCCGGCATTCTGACGAGAGAGATATATATATAGAGAGAGAAGATCAGAGAGCGAAAGGGAAACAATGTGGAGCTTTAAGATGGGGAGTGGCAAGTGTTTAAATAGAGCGCTAACTCCATTTTTTTTATTATTTTTTCTCTTTTCTTGATTATCTTTAAATTCTCTCTTCATCTTTTCTTTTTGTTGAGCTGTCAGTCATAATATAAAAAAATACCAATACACTACTCCTCATATATATCTACGTATTACGTGTGTATTAATATTTATGATTTAGGAGTGTTTATGTTGATTTATTTTTTACTTTCAATCATTCTAAACTATATTGTAAACACTTAATATTCATGTTTAAAGAAATAAACTATGAAATTATAAAAATGTATTTAAAATGCTGAATTTACAGAAGAAAAAAAACATTACATTTCTAAAGGTTTTGCGATCTACCATATATATTAAGGATATAATTTAAAAATTTATGTATTAGTAGAAACTTAAAAAAATTAATCTTCTCTTAAAACTATTTTATTTATGGATTCATAGGAAGTGTGTTTACATATTTGTTACAAAAATTCATATTTTAATATTCTAATAAATAATAAAATATTTATTATTAATCATGTTGAACTGTGTATTATTGAAAAGGACCAATTTATCTCCAGTGTATAGGATTAACGAAGGCATGCAGGCATGCAGCAACTTAATTGTCAAACTTGCCTAAATTGTTGAAATATCAAGGTCCCTTTTAGATAAGAGATTTTTTTTTTTAATTGATCTCATTCGTTAAAAGCGTATATTTTTTATATATCCTATAGTCAATAAATTAAATTATCAACATAATAAAAAACAATGTAAAATCATTCTATTAAACCGCGTTTGATTCTGAACACAGATGAGATAAGACACTAAAAATAAAATATAAAAAATAAAAATAAAAAATAATATTTTTACACTTTATTTAATAATAAATTAAAATAAATTATTAAAAGTTTAATTTATTTTATTTTTATATTTAAAATTTTAAAAAAATATAATTATAAAAATTAATAAAAATAATAAAAAATAAAAAATAAATTATACATTTCTATTTTTTTATTAAAATAAATATAAAATATATTAATTTAATATTTTTAAATATAATATCTCTATTTATATTTTATTTATTAATATAATTTTGTATCTTTATTATCTCATTATCTCAGTAGCTTAAAAAATTATCCACATGCACGTGATGACTCAGCTTCATACAATAAGTGTGAAAGTGTGAAATTTAGTCTGTTGTTTTAATTTAGTATTTGATTATTGAAGAATGCTACATACCTTAAATATTAGGATATCTATAATTTTGCTATTAAACTTGATATATTATAAGTGGTAGGAAAATATATAATTATATATAAATATTTGTTAAAAATATGAAAGAATATGTTAATCATATTCTACCATTTAGAGCCTACTTATCCAATTTTAAACACTATGACTATATATATCTACATGAATTCATTGCTATTTTTCTTAGTGTCTACGTACAGGTACACTGGCGCTGTCTCTGTCAGACTGTCACTCTTGCTGGTGTGTTTCGCCGTTGGACGAGCCTATAAAAAAAAAAAAAAAATCAAAGTTCATATTTTTTTCTTTTTTTTTTAATAGAGAAAAATTGGATTTATTCCGACGGAGGCGCGGTTGACAATATATAGAAGTAGGGTATATATATTACTCTCCATTACAAAGTTCTTTAATATTTAGTTGTATCCAAGATTTGCCTTTACCCCAATCCAATCACAAATGGTCTTCAATTTTGGAAGATATACAGCGTGGGGTGTTTCACACGTCAGATAATACTCGGAATTTCACAGGGTATATGAGCCGGGAGTTTCTTTTCTATGTGTAAGCTTTGAATATTGATTCTTTTATTTCTTGTGATTCTCATATTAATTAAATGGATATGGCTGGTGAGTCAGCAAAATTTGGTTGGAAAAAAATTAAAGTGGTAATAATTAGATACTTAGATTTATCCATTGACCATTGATCTATAGAAAAAAATATATATTATTAAGAATTAGGTAAGTGCATAAAAAATAGAATAAATTATCTAAATAAAATAAATAAAGTTTAAAATTATATAAGTATAATTTTCTGTATACTGTTATACGTATGTGTTTTTTGATATTTTTATATAAATTATTACAGCCGGTAGTAATTTAATATTTAAGCGTAATCCACTACAAAAATAACGTGATTTATGTTGAAAAAAAAGTAAAAAACAAATATCGTTAAAGGAGTATGGCCGTTTCTAAATTAGCTGAAACATGCGTAAATCGCTAGAAAAATGCAGTAATTTATGTGTAAATAATTGCAAAGTAATCCGCTAAAAGAATGTAGTAATTTATGTACATATGGTTTATAAAAAATTACCAAAAGCAGTTTAAGTAGTGCACTGATTTTATAGACCACCTCCACAGAACTGCTGCACTCCTTTAACAGATTAGGTTACACATTATTTACACATAAATCCCTATATCCTCTAGCGATTTATGCGCTATTTTTGTAGTGAATTACAATCAAATACTAAATCACTACGAGCGGTTTATATAAAAATGCCAAAAAAATACATACGTTTATAATAGTTTGTAAAAAATTGTAATTGTATAATTTTGAATTTCATTTGTTTTATTTAGGTAATTTGTCCAAAAAATACGATGACTAATTTTTTATATATTATTTTAGTGTTACTGAATTATTTAAATTTTAGATGATTTAATATTTAACAATTTTTTTAAGAGCACCTGTAATACAAATAATTTATTAAAAGCAGATTTTAGAAATATATATATATACACTGCTCTACAATATGAAAATAAAAAATCGAGATACGATGAGTGGCACGGGATAATAATAATAGTGGGTGCTATTTGTGCATAGTAGTTGGGAAATGGATAATGTCGGTGTTTGTAGTAATAGTACTAATAGTATGTAGCCGTGGAGAGGATTAGGATTCGTGACTTCTAAGGCCTTTACAGCAAAAGCTGAAACCGTGAAAACATGAAATCGAATCTTAGATACTTATTGAAAAAAGGTACAAAAAAGTTTGGATTAGGAAATGCCACAAATATGTCAATATATATAATTATATCTACATATGATGGATGAACACATTTTCATTAACAGTAGTGTACTTAAATTTCATATTGTTTTTTATTCATAATATGAATAGGATGAAGATAAAACTGAAACATTTAAATAACACTAAAAAAATAAAAATTAAAGAACAGTTCATCCAATATTATTGTTAAGGAGAATATATATTAAAGTTTCCCCAACCACAATCATGGATGAGTTTTGTAAACACTTATTCTAGCGTTAAAGAGTTTATCACTATCATGACAAACGTGATATCCCTTTTTCGTTCGGTGAATCTAAACGTAATAATATATAGCTATATATATTAATATTAGTATTAGCTAGTATAATGGGGAGCGATAGTGGTAATAATGTTAAAATGATTTTGCTATTTAATTAGTACTATCTTTTTTATATCTAATATTTACTTTCTAAGAAAAAATGTAATAATAATTTTGACAACATGTAGGAAAAAAAATGACAACTTCAATAAAAATGTAGAATATTTAAAAAAAAGAATAATTATATACAAAATAAAAAAATATAATAAAAAAGTTTATAATTATATATAATTTTACATAAAACTAATTACATATAAATATTTATCTAATAAATATTTTTCGTATTAAAATACGAAGAGAGAGTTGTATGTATGAATAGGGTAGTGTACGTTGAGGACAACGTAGGAAACGGATTAAAGCTGACGCGGTGGAACTTGGACGGTGATAGGCTGTGGCCTGTTTCCTAAACATCCGGAAAAAGACAGCCCATAATGCTAAAAAAGATTTCTGATCCTCTGACACATACAGTAACCTCTTCAATGCATTTTATTGCGATTTAATCCACACCCTACGTCCCCATCTATAATTTCACACGTCATCATGGACTATCAAATAGTCATGCTTTGCTACTAGACGATTAAAAATCAAAGGATGAGAAATAACTCAAATAATAAGCGATACTGCGATACGATAATAAATATCCACTACAATATAATAATCCGTGTTTTTTTAAAGATAAATTAAGCATATTGTGATTAAATCACACAGGACTATTTTTGTACAAGCATACGTTTATTATGGGTATTGAAATTTTTTCTACTAGAATAGAAACTATGCTATTTTTTATTAAGCATATATTGATAAAATCAAAGTTTACTGTTTAAATTTGTGAAAATCTTAGCAAGAGGTTAAAAACAGAGAAAAGTCAAAAAAAAAAGAGAGAATAGGTGAATGTTCATTATCGGTGATTTTTGATACAAGTGTGACTTATTATTATTATTATTATTATTATTATTAATTCAAAATGAAACTAAGCCTTTAAGTATGATTTCAACGTTCATAAGATCTATCTTCATAAAATAGTTTTTAAATAATATTTTTATATTTTACATATTTTTAATATACATGTTGTATTATTATAACATATTTTATATAGACTGATTTAATAATTAATTTTGTTTTTAAAAGATAGATTGAATAAATCACATTATTCACCAGGTATAAATTAAAAAAAAACAATGTTATGCCCCAGTAATTTTTGTGATTGTTAGTCATCAACTAGTCATCAATGATGATTTGATAGTGTGAGATTGGTGTGAGATTTCATCCAATAGCTCATCTTTCTCTGCTTGTTATATGCTGGCCAAAATTCAATAAAACTATTTGCCCCTAAACTTTTTCTTAAAAAAAAAAAGGATTTGCTGTCGTTGGAGATACATTATAGATTTTCAGCTTTTGGTAAAGAGGCATTACGGCATTAATATCTGGGTTTTGGGGTTAAAGAGCCAAAGAGGCTAAACCTTCTTGCTGTATGAGGACCAAATCAATTTAACCTGCTACCAACCACGAAATCTCCGCAAGGGCATCAATTCAGCATTTTTCACTACTTTAACAAAAGTGATAAAAAGAGATGAGAATCTCTCTAATATCGTAAAAGAAGTTCAAATTCCGTTGATGATGAAGAGCATCTCATAAAATCAGATATCAACAAAATGAAAGTTTACTAAAAGGAAAAGAAATTGATCCCATTTATGCTTGGGAAAAGAGAGAACCAATTCTTTATCACATTATTCTTCTCATACAATATTCCCTTAATTGATTAGCATCTTGCTCTTTCACATTAAGAATTTGTTTGAGCATCATTCTCAAAAAATAAAAATTTTAAATGATATTTTATAAAAATAAAAGTGATTTATATTTGAATATCTCATATAAAAAGATATTTTTATTTATCAATTATATTTGAGTAAAATAAGATAAAAATATTTTTTTGTTTATTTATTATGTGAAAAATAATTTTTTTAAAAAATATCTTTTAAAAAAAATGTAAAATTATAATTTTAAAATTTTTTTTTTAATTTTTCTAATATTTTTAATTTTATTATTAGAAATTTATCAAATACATTAAACAAAATTTTAATTGACAACTTTTCTTTTTATCAATTTAATAGTGCTTAAACAAGCACCAAGTATTTGCTCGTTTAAACAAACACTCTTCTTAATTTTAGCTATTTTAATTAATTGTTTTATTTGCAACTTCTCTTTCATATGTATATATATGTACGACAAAATATTTTTGTTTTCCGTTCGTCTATACATCACTTGGATGTAGACTAATTTAAAAGTTTACCACTACGAGTCATTAGTAATAATAATTACTCTTAGCTTGTTAACTATAAGAGGTGCATTAGAACATATATAGTTGAGATCTTGAGGAATAAAAGAGAGGTGAAGAGTTACGTATCTAAGCATTTGAGGAGTGTAATGAAGGACATTACCATATTCAAACGTGGTTGGCTCAAAGTAGGTAAGCACGTATAGGAGCAAATTGTAATGCTATTTGGATAATGTCCTACGTAACCATGTTCTTTTCCATATGGCGCCAACCACACCCAATTCATATTTTACTATTACGCTGTTTCCATGAAAGTGCATGGGTCCCCATTTCACCCTACCAAAGTCATCCGTTTCCCACGTGTGTTTCCAAATTTCCTATGAACTATGAACAGTCCCACACAAAACCTAGGAAAGGAATATAGTCATATATCTGCTCCACCATAATGAAAACAACAATTGAACACCCATTTCAATTGCACAATACTTGTTATTTTTGAGCAATTTTCTTATTTTAATATATTTTTCTACTTGTTTATCAAAAGCAAGTTATCTATTTCTTTAAAAGGGATACAGAAATAAGTATATATCTATGTACCTATCATGTCTCATAAAAGTTTAATTTTTAAATTATTTATTGGAAAAGTCTAGGGGGCCAACAATTTTATTGAATTTTGGCCGGCATATAACCAGTAGAGAAAGGTGAGCCATTGAATGAAATCTCACACCAATCTCACACCATCAAATCATCATTGATGGCTAGTTGATGACTAACAATCACAAAAATTGCTGGCTCCCTAACATTGCTCTTATTTATTTGATTTTTACAAGTCCCGAATTAATTAAAGATTAATTTTTTATGGTATTTATAAATACGAGATATTGAATTAGTTCATAAGTAAAAATATGGTATTAATTAGAATTTATTCGATTTAATGTTCGACATGATACAAAAAAGATTATTAATCATAAAATATTTTTTATTACATAGTTAAGAAACTAGGTTAATTAGTTAAGTTAGGCTGTCGCGATCCATTCATTATTGCTGAATATTTTAAACTTCTTTCTAGTCTCCAGAATGGGATTATCAATTAGGATCTAGTATTATTGATTAATTGAGTTGTAAAAAGTATGAATAATACTAAAACAAGAATAATTTGTGTCGAATTAAATTTATTAAATTTTATTATTACTATTCACACTAAAGTGAAAGCTAATTGATGGTATATCCAAACTCCACGCACTCTGTTTTGAATTCCTGCCACAACATGATGTTGATGATAGAGTTATGATTAGATTGGAAACTCCATCATCTTTAAAGGAGAGAATGAAGAAGGAAAGGAGCCGCGTCAATTGATAAGCTCTGGGAAATTAAATGACAACTTTGTGCATGCAAAAGGTCAACGCTCAAAAAATCTATGATTAAAGCAACAAAGAAAATGCAAGAACAAAATAAATACAATACTATTTTTATAAAATGAATATTATAGCAACAAAGTCAAATGTGAATATGCAGTATTCTTATGATTTGGATAACCACTTGTATTGAAAATAATAATAAATCATGATAATTGAAATAATAAATTATGGGCGAGGATAAGTCACGTAACATGGACTAGTAGCTGGAAATTCTGACTCTAATATACATTGACGATCATGCCCCTATTTATAATTAGTTTTCAATTTATTTTTCTCCGTTGACCATTGGCTTACGAGAAAAAATAATTAAGGTTCCTTTATCTAAACATGAAAATATTGAGACATGAATGTTTGTGATGAGAAAAGGAATATGTATGTCATTTGTCACCACTCAATTAGAGGTTATTGAGGACAATTCAATAATTTTGATTTTTCCAAGTCCTCCAAAATACAACTAGCTAAGTTACAATGTCTAAGCGGACACAAATAGTATTGTTTGAGTTATTTAAACATCATATCTCGAATTCGATTTTTAAGATTGTCTCTGTGCAATAGGTTTTATAATCAGTTCACTTTTGATTAGAGTTTTTATTTTTAAAAATTTTTCGTATTTTCTATCACTCTTGAGATTTTGTAAGAAAATAAAAATAATCTCTCCATGTATTAATTTATTAAATTTTCTTTCAATACATCTAGAATTCCTTTTAACCTTATTCGTTAGGATAAGATTTTAATTATAAATACTGTTTATTTTGAATTTGGTATCCTCACTCACACTATTGTGATGAGTATGGCTACAAAACGGGGCTTTATGGGACAAATTGATGCAATTTCAATCGAAAACGATTATGATTGCATTCCAAAGGACAATCTCACAATTTGATGATGTATTCCAATGTCGTATGCATGCAAAATTAAATACTATCTTCCAATAGTTCAATCAAAATAATATTCAAACGTTATCACTCTGCCTTATGGTGCTTACTTCTATGTTGTCTTTTCATATTAGAGGGCCGCTGAAGTTACGTATATGTTTAGGGTAAATGATCAAACTCATATTCAAAAAAATATTTATTTTTTAAATTAATCCCTAAATTTTTTTTAATCAAATTTATCCTTCATACCACTTTTTAAACACTTCGTTTTGTTTATTCTCTTCCCCATAATTAATTTACATAACTGAATATCTAATAGTACCACTAGGTGTGAAGATAACGTTATTTTAATACTAGTTATCCACCATAATCATAATATATGCAAAGTTGAGAAATAAATCTTTGGATGTTAACCTCCTTCCACATGGTCTCATCAGCTGGCATATTAATAATTAAACAATTGTTGTGCGGTTTTCAAGGTTTAGTTTGCTGTTGTTTCATAGCATAAAATAAAACCTAAAGTCCACATGCAAATAATACTAGCTATGGTTATAGATTTATAGTATTAAAAAGTTTTTTAAATATATCGATATACCGGTATTTCAGTGATTTTTAATTGTTGATTTTAATTATATATATTATATATATTTTTTATAATTAAAATCAACAGTTAAAAATTACTGAAGTACCGATCAATACATTTAAAAATCTTTTTATAATATTAGGGTCCGTTTGGAAAACTTTAAAAGTAACTTTTTTTAACTTTTGATTTATGAAAAGTAATAGTATTAATGTCTGGTGCAATTTTCAAAACCAAATTGTAATTTTTTAAGAAGTTATTTAAGAGTTTATAAAGAAATTAAAAAAAATGACTTCTCTCATAATATTTCTATTTTTCATCACATTTCTATAAAATAAATACTTTTAGAGTTAAAAATCAAAATACAAAATAATTTATTTATAAGTTATTTTTAAAAAGAGTCATTTATTGTTTAAGTTATTTTATCAAAAAGAGCTTAATTAAATTAATTAACCAATCTGAGTCTTAGTATTTTCAAATTAAAATGATTAGTTTTAATTTTTTAAGAAAAATGTTACCGTATGAAATAAAACAGGGGATATAGTATGTATAGCAGAGTACACCATGAGATTTGCTTTAACTATGATTAGTTATTGATTCTATTAGTTTGTTTTTTTTCTTTTACCTTGTTGTCCATTAATTTTCTCTGAAACATGTTCAGTGGATTTTATATGTTGAAATATTCAACTAACTTTGATAAAATATTCAAACATGTTCAGCGGCAAATGATGTATTTTCAGAATATCTGCTGCATAAGACCTGATGATAATAATATATTAAAATCTTAGTTTTAGCTGGCTGATCTTCGCTAGTCCTAATCATAAAATAATTGTATATTGCATAATTTAATCTCCTTAATAATTAATTGGATATAAACTGCAACATGAATATTAATCTGCTCCTTCACCCAATCATTATAGGTCATACAAAAAGGAAAAACAAAGAACAGTTTTGAATAAGACAACCGTTTGTATGATGGATGACAAGCAGAAATTATATCATTGTAATTATTGAATGATAATGGTAGAGGGACAAAAAAATAAAGTCTAAGTTTGTTTAGAATTAATAAATATTAAATAAATTAAGTTTTAAACTACTTTTAGTTATTTTTTTTTTTGTTACCAAATATTTTTGTTACTAAAATGCAGAGAACTAAATGCTGCCTAATTATTCAATTCGTTATTGATTAACAATCTTAGACAGTGAGACAAAAGCACGATGCTGTAAACATTCTCTTTATTTGGTGATAATAAAAATCTTTCATCTGCAAACATATATACTAATATGTAAACAGAGCAGGTTTTAGTTAGCAAGATATAATTAAAATGTAGAAGAGATGGGAACAACATAATGTCATAAATTGAGTGAAAAGGAGCGAACTTGGATTCCAATACCATGTGCTTAGCAGGAAAGGACCATTCCAAGTATTTAAGAATTAAGTACCATGCAATGTTGTAATCAATGGTGATATACTCATATGTATATGCACAATTTGACGTTGACAAAGTTAATATATAAGTGCATATAGTTTTTCCTGGTAAATCATTATATAGCATTTACTACACACACTCTTGGGGAGCATTTACATGTTACAATGATGTTAGGTGAAGGACCAAGGGTCCCATGAAAGCATGTACATCGGTACATGTTACAAGGTTTGGTGTGCAGAGGCTCTTGATTGGTATCTAAACCGAATCTGATATAAATACAGAGATAAAAACGTAAAAATTTGTATTCTAGAATAGTTTCAAACTCGAAACATATTTTTGTGTATTCCGATTTATATATCTTCTTATGGTCTTTTATATTTGGACTACCAAATACAGTAATTTACGAGAATTAATTTGCACTGGACCATCACAAGAATCTTTGAAAATTCAATTCTAAAATAAGATTGAGACAACCATATGGTCTTCCATTGTCGCTTGTCTAAGAGAAGAACACCGTTTTTGACTGCAGAAATTGCAGTGATGTTAAAGCCAATAATGCAATCTACTGATGGAATTCAATAAGTGGTTTGCCTTTAATTTCTTCTGTGTTCATACGGTTGACGTTGACGTTGACTGGAAAAGTCTGCCAACTTATACGTACACATTCACTTGACTTGGAAAATTTGCAAGTGAAGACGACCCATTATAATATTAAGTTAATTAAATACGAGAAATGTTAAAGGATTATCAAAATTTATTACTTTTGATCATTCATTAATACTGTGTTTAGTAGTATAGTTGTGCTTGATGTGAGGGAAAAAAGAAAGTAAAAATAAGTTCCTATGGCGTATATAGTCCAATTCTGAGTCATAAAGAATCCAATAGTACTTTGGATTGTATATAATATGGAGGGTCCAAGTGGGAAATATAATTACGACATAAAAAATGAAGGTGACAAATGAGAATTGATAGGCTGATCATAAACAAACACACACCAAGCAACCCTATCATCATCGATTCTTCAATCCCGCACTTTCACATGCTTTTAATTAATTATTTTATTATTAGTCCAATATAACAAATTAACATAACCAAACAACTTACATCAAGATTTTTTGTTCTTAGAGGGATCGAATGTGGGACATATATAAAAGGGATTATTTGGAGATTGCGATTCTTAACTAAATCACCCAGGTGCGATTAAAAATTGGATAGCAAGTAGCAACGGTTGCTTATGAATAATTCAATTCTCGTTTTCTACAAGAGTGACATAAAAGCAGCAAACTTTTTTGTTGTTATCTCAGCTAGGTCTATATCATCTTGCATGGTTGGACCCACCCACTGTGATTCTCAAAGAAAGAAACACACAAGTTGGAGGAAGCTTCTTCCAAGTCCCCACACTATATACTGACGTTGTTGGACCCAATCACCTAAACTATTTACGTGAGGTAGATGTATATATATTGTAACAGATAGAATCACATGTACAAGTCATTTTCCCACAAACCTTACATAATGTATCATACGTGTTAATAATACTATGCTATTATGCATATATTGATAGATCAGAGAGCAGTTTTATTATGCAAGCACATACATACTGGATTTACCCTGTTTTTCTCCTAGGATCACAATAAGGATTATTATTGAATTAGCGGTCTCATGTGACATCACACATAATAATTAATTAGAACCTTGGTTTTATTGTTAGAAGATTTTAGATTTCGTACCGTGGTTCCATAAGCCAGTGATTGTTTGTGATCATTGACAACAATATCTCCGGTTTGACTTTTGTTTGAACCCAATCTACCTGAATTATTGTATGAATTTCAAGGCATGGTTCAAGTGTGAAGCCCTTTAAATATTTTATTAAATAATTAGCTAAAATTCATTTATAACTAATATACAGAAACACAATTGCATTTGCTAGCTGTTTTTCTAGAAGTACTGTATATAAAAGTTAATTAATATAATGTCAAATGTAAATATTTTCAAAAGTAGTAAAACGTTGTAAACGAATCTCTGAAGATATACCTGCTAAAGTATCAAGAAGTGTTGACTTTGCCACATCATATGTACATATTACATATGTATTATTAAAGGTATGTATGAATATTATTAGGGGTTTTTAAATTGATTTGGTTTTTTATTTAAAATGATCGATTCTAAATTGTAATTAATTGCATTGTAAACACCCAGCAGCCCAACACTCATTTGAAGTAGCTATTTTCAGATTTAAATATTTATATGGCTTAAAAATTTACTTAAAAGATGATGAAAGTATTATTTTAGTTTTTTTTTTTTGGAACACGAATGCCTGGTTTTGATTTTTTTGTTGTCATGTCTGGTTTTGATTTAACCCGGTAAATTGATTCCATTCTGATTTTGATTTTAATCCAAGTCTGGACATGGTTCAATATTGGTCCGTCTTAGGAATTATTGGGTTATGGGAAATCAAAGCCCAGTTCAGCCCATTTTCGTAAAAATCAAAACCTGTTCTCTATTGGTAGAGATGAGTTTTGTGGGACAAATAGTCTAATTACAAAAGTAAAAGAACATTTTGGAAACATAGTTAAATTATTTGTAACGACCAAAAAAAAAAATTTATTTGATCAAGATATGCATAAAGATTAGCCAAGACAGTGGATACCGGATACAATTATAAAAAATCAAACATATTACTATTTTCAAGTTGTATTGAAGACTCTCATTAGTTAAATTGAATCAAATATGCATCATTTTGTTAATATTTTTTTTAGGACTTATTTTGTTTTATTTTGTTTTTATTGTTTTAGGCTCAATTATAATTTGATCCATTTTATTTTAGTAAACTTATGAATTAGGATTTTGAAATTAAGAAATATAAAAACTTCTAAATTTTGTAGTATTTTTTCAATTTTGATGAATGAAATTTCTTTGAATTTCTTGAGAAATTTGGATATGAATATGAGAGGTAAAGTGATTCTCTTAATTGTTACATCTACTTAATATACTAAAACTGGGTTTTCACCCGACTGCTAAAGGTGACATGTCGATCTCTCATGCCTCCGTTTTCCCTCCAAAACGAAATTTTTTTTCTATTCTAAATTATTTTATTGTAATTATATTATTATAATTAATACTAAATGAATAGTATATAATTATACTAATTTAGTAACATATCTTTATTATAATTATATCAAATTAATATTTAATGCACTATTAAACTACTTATCAATTATCAATTATAAATACTTTTAATAATTTTAATGATAATAATAATATCAATAATAGTAATAATAATCTTTGTTACCCGTATATCAAATAATTTTTCTAAATTATTTTATAAAATAGATCTTTAATATAATTATATTATAATTACTGCTAAATAAATAATATATAATTATACTAATTTAGTAACATATTTTCATTATAATTATATCAAATTAATATTTAATACACTGTTAAACTACTTATCAGTTATCAATTAAAAATACTTTTAATAATTTTAATGATAATAATAATATCAATAATAGTAATAATAATAAAAAAATATTTGTTATTCGATTCAACGTATATCAAATAATTTTTTTAAATTATTTTATAAATAAGATTTTTAATATCATTATATTGTAATTAATATTTAATTAATAATATATAATTATATTAATTTAAAAACATATTTTCATTATAATTGTATCAAATCAAATTTAATACACTACTAAACTACTTATCAATTATCAATTAAAAATACTTTTTATTCAAATTATATTCCATTAAATTATTTTTGATACATAACAAAGATTAGGAACATATGTTCACTATACTAATTGATTATGGTTAATAATTTCATTAAAATTATTCATTATTGTTCCTAACTGTATTTATCATATATTTCAATCTATTTTGATTCACATTCAAATTATTGTACTAATCTTCGTTCCGGGATATGATGAAATTAATATATAATTATACTAATTTAAGAATATATATTTATTATAATTGTATTAAATTAATATTTAATGCATTATTAAAAAATTATTTTAATAATAGGTAATTTACATATTTATTTTTGTTTTACTAAATTCTATATATAGTGTTTTTCTATTGTACACGAATCTAAATTTGAGAGTCAATTCATAATTTTATATTTAGTGTTTTTTTTACTACTTCATAGAATAAGAATGTATTCTTCGATTTTTATTGAAGTTGATCCTTTTAAAGTACAATTTATATTTTTTATAATATTTTTCATATACTCATTATATGATATTATTCTTTTGATAATTTTTTATTTGTTGTTATTCTAAGTTATTCTTATCGTCTAATATTTCAGTTCGATTGTCTTTTGCCACAATCGTTTACAATGCATCACATCCATGAAATACCTCATCGAGTTGTCTTCACTGATTCGGGTTCCAACTACATGGATGTAAGTGTTCAAAGAAGAGGCAATAGTCTCTACTTTACCGAAAGATGGTTGGATCTACTCACCTATTATGACCAACCCAATGGAATGTGGTTAAAGTTAGATTTCTTAGGAGGAGCTCGATTTTTTATTGAGGAATTGCATCCACGGAACTTTATAGGGCAAGTTCAAGTTCCATCCCCTCCATGCTTTTTACGTCTGCCTGAAAATCTTCGAAGTGGAGCACATAATGAAATTGAATTCCCTCAGTTTCAGTTCAGTTTTGCTAAATTCGTGACAAATTCAGATATGCAATTTTAACGATTGATAGTATATTTAAAATTTCTTAGTTTAAACTATTCATTATTAGAATAATTTTTTAACATATTTTGATTTTTTTTTTCAGAAATTACCAACTTTCTTTTGCATGCATGCAATGCCATTGAGGGGAATAAGAGTTAGTTTGGTTTCTCGGTGTGGAAATTCTATACCTTGTCGCATTGCATGGATAGCGGATGATGAAGCTTATCTAACAAGAGGATGGTCTGAATTTGCACGAATTCTAAATATTGAAACTTACGATGTTATTTCAGTTGGTTGTCGTTACACGAATGATTCTATACTATACGTGACTAAGAACTAGAATAGGTTCAATATTGTTTAGATAATTTAGTTTTACTATTAGTATTTGATTAAATTATAATTATAGAATTTTAAATTATTGTATCAATTTATATATTACGATTATTTTTTGTGGATGTGCTATTTTTAAATAATTTAATACAATGAAGTAGTGTCCAATATTATTAAGTTTATTTTTATCCTTTATTTCTTTATTTGTATTTTCATTATATTTGACACAAAATAAATCTACACATATATTAAATCGTTGACCTAAAGACAATTTATTTGTCAATAAAAACAAATTTTATTTATAATTGGAATAAAATTTATTTACCAATAATCGGTGACAAAAGTTGAAATTCACCCGTGTTTTAAATTGTAATTTATCGAGAATTTATTTAAGACAGCATGTGATAACATATTTTGAAAATAAGATAAATTATAATGTTAAGATAATTTTATGGGCAATTTACTTATTTAAATAAAATGACAGAATTCTTTACCCAAATGTGCAAAACGGATTGTTGTTACGTGTTTGTGCAAAAATCCTATTCTATGTAATCCGTGATAACCCATCACGGTTTCTGAATTGTGCATAAACCGGCTGGGACGGTTTATGGGAAAACTTAGTTGCTTGTAAACTGTGAGAGGTTCCAGCGGTTTATGAAGGTGGCGTGGAAAGCATAAACCGTGGTAGGTCACCACGGTTTATAAAGAAGGTGAATTGGTCATAAACCCTTGTGGGTTACAACGGTTTATGTAGGTTCAATTATGGCCAGAAAACACACCGTTTATAGAGCTACAAATAGTATATAGGAGTACATAAAAAATACACAGACAGCAAGCATAGCTTCTTCAAAGATTTTTTTAATTATGAATTAAAAGAAAAGTCATATTTAATAATGGCAACCATTATTATCGTCTCCAAAAATACATAGGTACATCGGAATAAGTCATATTTAACAAGAATTTTTTAATTATAAATTAAAAAAATAACTATTTTCTAAAAATAATCCACTTCAAATATGTCAGATTGAAAAGTTAACAATAGTAACTATTATCATAGTCTCCAGAGTACATAAGAGTACCCAGTAATAAGTTGTATTTTATTTTTGGGAAATAGTTATTTTTTTAATTTATAATTAAAAAAATCCTTGTTAAATATTTATTTCGGTGTACCTGTATATTTTTTTGAGACTATAATAATGGTTGTCATTGTTAAATATGGCTTGTTTTTTTAATTTATAATTAAAAAAATACTTGAAGAAACCATGCTTATTGTCTGTGTATTTTTTGTGTATTCTTATATATTATTTGTAGATCTATATACTATTTTGGAGACAAAGATATGCATTTTAAAAATTTTGAGTGAAGCTTGCCGAGAATTAAAGTGAACTTGCTTATTTTTATAGAGTTCGCCGAACTCCAAATAAAAAAAAAGATAAATCTAAAAAATTAAAGTTAAAAAATCGTTTTTTGGAATTAATTAAAATTATAGAAAAAAAACTGGTAAGGCGCTTGTGTGATTTTTGTCATCATTCCTAGAAGCCACCTTTAATTCTCTACTGTTATAAAATTAAAATAAGGCACTTATTAACCCATGATGCCTTCTTTTCTTCACAAAAGGATCATTTTCTGGGTGGGATTTTATTAGAATCATTGTCACATAATCCATTGTTAGGAATAGTGAGGCACTTTTGGTTTTAAAATCAAAATTGTTATATTTATTTTTTTGTATTTTTTATATACCTTTTTTATTTTAAAAACAATTGGTAGAAATATTTGTTTTTTCTTTTCTAATACTCCATTTAAACACAGTCATGCCTAAATCGTTGTAACCCATAAGGGTTTATTACAAGCAACTCAGTTTTTCTATAAATCGTCCTAGCCTGCCACGGTTTATGCACACTTCAAAAACCGTGGTGGGTTGCCACGGATTACATAGAATAGGGTTTTTGCACATGCACGTAACAACAATCCGTTTTGCATATTTAGGTAAAGGTTTCGACTATTTTATTTAAATAAGTAAATTGCCCTAATTTTATATTTATAATTATTGTTTTAGATAATTATAATAAATTTAGATAATATAAAAATGCAATATAATCGAATATAAAATAAATCTAATTGAATTTTATATTGTTTTATATTACTTATCTCCCTAATAGTTTCTAATTTTACATTTTAAATTGAAATTCTAATTATAATATTAGTTTTAGAGAAATTTAATTAACCATATAGAAAATAATATACTAATAGTTTTAGTATATTATCTATGGCAAGCAAAATGATTTCGTCAGATTTTTTATTAAAATTGAAATTATAAATTGTTTAAAAAAAGGTTTATTAATAAAATTATTAATAGTCATATTTTTATACATATGATATATGTTTTTTATATATTATTTTAAAAATATAATGAAACATGAATAATGAATGAGTATGTTATTTTTTCGACCAGCTAATTAATGCAAAATTGAGTACCCTTTTTTATTTGATTGAGGCCATATTCTGATTGGTGAAAGTTTCAATCACCTTAATTAAATCCTGTCTTTGTGCCTTAACTTATACAGGTAGTAATATGTTACATATTATTTGGTATATCTAAGTAATTATTTTCCATAGTGGAGATGTAAAAAATCATATTAAGATTTATTGCCAAATAATTAGTTGATGAATAATAGTAGATTATATTATTTTGGGAAAGTATTTTCATTATAATTATATCAAATCAATATTTAAGTAAGATAAAATATGTTAATTATAATTATATCATAGAATTATAATAATTACGATATTTATGTTATATATTTTAATTATTTATGTATGTAAATAAAATAGAAATCAATCAAATTAAATTATCACGGTAAATAATATGTTGTATATTCTTATAATAAATAATTCGTAGATAAAATTTAAATTACACCTGTATCATATAATTATAATTTATTAATTGGTATAAAATAAAATTAGTAATAATCTAAATAATTATATCTTAACAAAATATAATTTAAAGTAATAGAATATTTTGTTAAAGGTAAATCAAATGAATAAGATTGAAAATTATATACCAATGAATAAGATTGAATAAATCAATGATTTTGTACTTTAATTAAGTAATTAATGCACGTGATAATGTTGTACTTTAATTTCGATAATGATTTCTAATAAAATCATTGATTAATTACGATAATGATTTGTAATAAAATTATAATTTCGATAATGATTTTGTTACATTTGCTAATACACGTTCATTATTTAGTAAATCAATAATTTTGTGGCATAAGGCAAGATATAATTTTACCTGTGATTCTTAGAGGCTCAAGGCAAGATATAATTCAGTCTTCTATTAATTCTTCATATTTGTAGCATAACTGTAAGGTTTTAAAGCTTAAAAAAAATATGAGATTGTCACTAGATGAAAACAACAACATACAAGAACATAGAAATTTTGCAGAATGGCTACTCAAAATTGGTGATGGTTTGGCTGGTGATACAACAGATGGTGAATCGATCGTTCATATACCATCTGACATTTTGATTAAGAACTCTGAGACAGCTTTGGATGACCTCATTGATTTCGTGTATCCAGATATGTTATCCAATTTATCCGTTGAAAATTATTTCAATGATAGAGCAATTCTTGCACCAATTTTGGATTGTGTCAGTGATGTCAACAACAAGATGACTGCAGGATTACTTGGACATGAAAGAGTCTACTTAAGTTCAGATTCTGTGTGTGCTGAAGAGGGAAATATGAAATTTGAGTTAGATGCTTTCTCGCTGGAGATTTTAAATGGAATAAATTGTTCAGGTCTACCACCACACAAGTTGGTTCTAAAGGTTGGCGCTCCTGTTATGTTGCTGCGGAATATAGACCAAACTAATGGTTTGTGCAATGGAACGAGGATGCAAGTTAGAAGAATGGGAAATCATGTGATAGAATGCAAGACTTTAACTGGTAACAAAGCTGGAAGTATTGTCCTTATCCCAAGACTGAATCTAATTCCAAATAATGAAACATTGCCGGTCAGATTTCAAAGAAGACAATTCCCAATTATTATGTCATTTGCAATGACAATAAATAAGTCTCAGGGACAAACTCTATCGAAAGTTGGAATTTACCTTCCAAGGCCAGTTTTCACCCATGGTCAATTGTATGTTGCGTTATCAAGAGTAACGAGTAAAGATGGTCTGCAAGTGCTGTTGCAAGATCATGGACACTTAGAAGATAACTGCACGATGAATGTGGTATATAGAAAAGTTTTTGAGAGCCTATAATAAAAAGGTAATAACAAAATGTCTTACTAAATCTATTTATTTATTAAACTTTATTACTATCACTTAAAAAAATTTAGAAATTCTAGGAACTAATAGATGAATTTTTATTGTATATTAATAGTTTGAGAATATTAAAATTATCCTAAAAATTCGTATAATTTTATTCTCTTGACAAATAATTTTATAATTACGTTAATCATATAATTTTATATACAAACATTGATACAGTGTTGTTTCATGTATATATTTTGCAGGTATCAAAGGATAGCATTGAATTGTTATTCATTAGATTTAAACTATTTATTGTTTATTACAAAACTTTCTGCATCAGGATTCCCTATTAATTTGTTCTTCATTTTAAGCTGATTTTGATATTTTCTTACTTCACAGTAAACTAACATATAAAATTTTGTTGGTAGATTTAAGTATTACTAGATTATTTATGGTCATATTGAGTATATATACCTGATTTATTGAAAAAAGTAGATTAAATAACTATTTTATAGTTAATACAATTAACACTATATTAAAAAAAGAAAAACAATGCATACAAGTTATTTTTTTATTAATTAAATTATTATAATTAAAATAAAATTTAACATAACAACTTAAAATTATAATTTCAATCTTATCACGTGCATGGCACGGATGATTAAGTTTGTTAAAAAATAAAATTGAGATAAAATGAGTCACTCTCTTTGATTTTTATCTTATCATAGATTCTGTTTCGTATTAGGTAGTTTGATCATAATCCCTTAAAAATTGAAACCAACATGACTTAGTCTAAGTAATTAGTTAATCCACTTTAACAAATTTCAGGATTTGAATTCTGCAGAGCAACTCATTCAATTCGCAACGGATTAATCCATGTTCTCTTTGGCCGCGTTCTCCAATCTCCGCAATCTTGTTTATAGTTGTAGGCGTGGAGATACAAACTCTACGCTCACTTGACCAAAGTAAAAAGTAAAAAAGAAACTCTACTCTCTCATCATCTCATGTTCTCTTTGAAAAGGAAAACATCCGAATCCAGGGGCCCGATTTGATACGCCCTGCTTCAATGGAGTTTCAATACTCCAAAAACAAAAGACAATGTAAAAGTATATATTTGGAGTTTTAAAGCTCCATAAATGGGAAAGAAGAGGAGAGTTTTTTTTGGGCTATAACTAGTGGACCTATGTTAAGTTGAATGGCCTTTTTTGTTAGTATTTCATATTATAGCGAGAAAAAAAATTTGGGCTAAGAGTTTTTTTTATTTGGTATATTTTATTTTTTCTTGGACTATTATACAATTAACCAAAAACATGAAAAAAAATTGAAAGACCTGAAATTATAATGACAACCTTTTAGAGTTAATTTTAAAAATTAAAATCTCTTTTAAAATCAGAGTAATTTATATTGAATTAGAAATATGATATAATTTTAAAAAGGAGTAAACTATAAAAATAAATATATATATTTAAAAAATTTGAAATGACAATTATATTGCTGTAAAGTTAATTTTAAAATTTAAAATCTATTATATATCTCTAATTTTATAATCAAAACGTGCTACATATTATTTTTTTATTGCAATTGGAATTAAATCTTTTCCTCTAAAATTAAGAAATTTTCTTTTTTTTTTACTAATTTTACAACCAAAATATGCCACATGTTACTCTCATTGTAGTTGAAATTAAATTTTTTCCTCCAAAATTAAAGAATTATTCCCTCATCCTTACTAATTTTACAACCAAAATGTGTCACATCTTACTCCCTCATTGCAATTGAAATCAAATCTTTCCCTCCAAAATTAAACAAATTTCTCCTCTTCCCTCTTTCCTCTTCCTTTCTCTATTTCTCTTATTCCGCCAACCACTCTATCTATTTTATATATCATTATCAATATCATTATATCAATGACTAATTACTAATTTGATAATCAAAATGTGCAACATGACATTCTTTAATTGCATTAAAATTAAAATTGAAATTGAAATACACCTATATTATGTATCATATGTTACTATCTAATTTAATAATCAAATGTGTGATATGACACTCTCTTGTTAAAATTGAGAAACATGTTTTTTTTTTCAAAATTAATAAACTACCTTCCTAAATTCTCTCATCTACCTCTCTCTATTTTTCAATTTCTCTCTACTATTTTTACTTTATATATAATTTATATTTTATATTATTAATTTGACAAATCAAAATATGTCATTCGATATTTTGTTACCGTTAAAATAAATTTTTTTCATCCAAAATTAACAAACTCTCACTCTCACGCTTACTCTCATTCTTCATCTTTATCTTTCTTTCTCTTTTCTCTCATTCTCTATTTTTTCTATCTTTCTATTTTACAGAAAACAAAATTAAAAAATAATATAATTTAAATAAAAAATATTATTATTGTTATTATATACATAGTTATTTAGTTTTTTTTATTTAGTTTTAAATTTTTACCGCTTCTCTTTTTAATTTATATTTTTATTTTTCTTCTTTCAAATATTTATTACATATAATTTGAATGTTATAATTAAAAGTTAGAATCAAGATTCAATTGTTTTAAAAAAAATAATTTTGAGTTAATTTTATAGCTATCAGTATAATTTTTTATGCGAATATCTAATTATATTTTTATATACACAAGGAGAAAAAATATTATTTTTAAATAGTAAGTATAAAAATTAATTATTTCTATTTGTGCAATAGATTTAATAGTTAATACCTAATTAAATGTAAAAGTATACACATTAAATTGCTTTAAATTTTAGATAACGAATGTTAAAATTAATTATTAATAAAAAATTAGACTTTTTCATATAAAAATAATAACTAAAAATTTTATTATTTAATTTTTAATCTACAGATACCTTGGTCTTCTTATTTAGAGATTTTTGTCAACCTACAACTTTTTTTTGTAAGAGTAGTTTGATTTTATAACTCTTGTGTGCCATGCATAATCTATACTATCAAAATAAAGTAGACCGTAATTTTAAAAAAAAAATTATATTCTCGTAATGTTATTACGTGTAAAAATACTAGTTTCTTTTAAAGTTATAATATTAAAGTTTAAATTTGAAACGAACAAAATTTGATAAAAACAAAATTCCTTCCATATCTAATACGTCACCCATGGTAGCCTAAGAACGTCATGTGTTTTTGATTACTTTAATTAAGTATTAGCGTTTTATAGTGAATTTAATTATAATATTTTTTAAATTTTTAAATTTAATTAGCTTAAGTATTTTGAGGTTTAAATTTAACTATTTATATTTAATTTATTCTATTATATAAAAATCTATTCTTATTATACATACTAAAGTTTAAGCTTAAATAATTAACTTATTGTGCTAATTCTCATTTTATTCATTTTACTTTAATTTGTATCATTCTTTTTCATGGTTACTTAATGAATGATAACATGTTATCTTAGTGCTTGTTCAGTTCATGTTATTAAAAAAATTAATCGAGAGTAATAATTTAAAAAATTGAAGAAAAAAAAGATAGAGCAAATAAACTGCATTTAATTATTTAAAAACTAACACACTTTTTTAAAATAAAATAAAAATTTCTTATTTATAACAAATTTTTTAGGATTCACTTGTTTTTACTTTTATAAAGTATTATGTGTTTGTTGGTCTAAAAATTGGTATTAAATTTTCATTTCTAAAATTTTAGTATTTCAGTATCTCCAAAAATTAGGATCACAAGAGACTGAAATTTTTAGAGACAGTGACTGCTACTTTAATAATATTTTGAGAAAAATGACAAATAGATCCTTGACCATCTTTTCTGCGGATATTTTTCCCCCCAAGGAGTGGAAAATACATTCATGTCCTTGACCCCACCAAAACGTGAACAACTTTACCCGTCCATTGTAGTGGCTCGGTTGGACCCGATGAAAAAGTCTGACGTGACTCCCGTGGTGCTGACCAAGCCATTACGGGAGCCTACGTGACATGTAGCTTTTGAAAATATGACTGAAGGTTGTGGTAGGTTTAGAGAATGGGGGTTGAATCTATACCTTTCTTTTAATTACTGAAATGACCTTTTAAAACAAACTTTTAATTCTGATTCTGTTTGAACTCAGCAGCGAAAATTTATGAGACAATTTTTTTTTGTCTCATGAATATCAGAAAATAGAACACAGCAGAGAAGAGAAAAGCTAACACCAGCATGTATCCTGGTTCGGTTGCCTTGTGCAATGCAACCTACGTCCAGTCTCCTCCACAACAATGGAAGAATTTCCACTATACTTAAAAGTATTACATACATCAATTCTACAGGATTGACACAATCCTTTCACACTCAAGTTCTAACCTAACTTGACATTGGCTATGCTAATACAGAAATAATGTGTTCACAGGAAATGCCAAAAGATTCCATACGCATGCATGAACAAGTGATTGCATTACCATTATCCACCCACTCAACCTCCCATACGTTGGCTAGTTTGGCATACCTACAAACATAATAAATTACACTATTGTCTCTGGTTTGGTAATCCACGACTCTCATTGCACCCGACCGAATAAGAATAGGCCTAAATAAAAAGAATACCTCCCTTGTGTAAGTATCAGCAGCACACATCTCAAGGGGTTCAATACAAGTTTGCATAACTGGAACTCCACGAGCAGATTCATATTCAGCATAAAATTTCCTAAACTGCATATGGCCCAACATTCGTTGGAAGTGCTCAATAAACTCGGATAAGTCATAATGAGGCTTAGTATACTTTCCAATTAATGAATGCAAACCCTCACAGTGTGATGTAGTCCTAAATCCAGCAAAAAACTTCCCTCGGATGTAACATGTTGCCCATGATCGATATTTCTCATAAATTTTATTTAGCCATTCCTTTTCCTCAACCCCAAATTTCTCTACCAATGTTTGCCACTTGTTACGGAACACTGAAATCTCGTAATCTCCTAACATGCAATCCTTAAACTTAGATGTGAAACGAGGACTACACATATTTGTCGTTGCATTACGCAGGAGATGCCAAGCACACAATCTGTGGTGAGTACCAGGCAATACTTCCTCAATCGCATTCTTCATTGTCCTTGCCCATCAGTTATCACAGAGGATGGGGTTTTACCATTCATTGCCTCCAAAAACTGTTGCAACACCCATATATAAGTATCATCGTCTCATCTGTTACAATGCATGCAGCAAAGACAACAATTTGGTTGTGATGGTTGACACCTGTGAATACAACAAAAGGACACTTATGTTTATTCTTATTGTATGTAGCATCAAACGCAACATTTTCAAACAATTCATAGTCCTCTCTGTATAAACCATCACACCAAAAGAGATTTAGTAACCTTCCATCCGTTGCCCGAAGCTTTTCGTAGTATAAAGATTTATCCTTTGCAGCCATCTCCTCCAAATACTTTAATGCTCTACCCACATTCTCTGGAATCTCACACCTCATCTTAGCTATCTGATTGTACATGTCTCTAGGGTCATAGTTCAACTTGTCAAAACCCCCCACTTTGACTTGCTAGCAAAGCATAAACCTAGGATGTGCTAATTTCCGACTTGCGCATGTTGTTCATGAGTGCAATTTCGGCTTTAGATATACTCCGATGACCTGGCAATAACCTGCTCAACCGGCCTTCCAATAGTTCGTGATTATGGATATTTGAAAATCGGGTTACATGCCATCTTCTAGTTACCCCTACAAACTTGACTTAGAATTGAGCTTCATACCCATTCTTGTCTCAGTCTTTGGTTCCCTTTTTCTGTTTGGCAAAGTGTACCACTTCTCTAATCGATATCCTTACCGAAAACACACAAATATCTGAATGTAGGTCTCGTCATTTGAGTTCTTCCAATTTTTGTCTTTTCTTGCACTGAAATCCTGGCTCTTTGCAAATTTGTTGTAAAATTCAAAAGCAATTGGTACGGTTCCAAAGTGAAACTTGTCAACTTCAACCTCACCAATGCTTAAAAAATCAAGTTTCAATAAATTCTCAATTGAATCCAATCCATATGCATCATCATAATCATAATCTGTCAATTCTTTAAATATCTCCTTATCGTCTAACTCATCACCAAATTTTTCTTCCTGCTGCAACTCATCTAAGTATGACTCATCACCTGAATACTTCTCATTATAAAAAATACTATCCTCATGCTCATACTCACATTTGTCCATGATCTCGTCCTCTCCCATGAATGAAATTCGCAAAGAAAAAATTCGTAATAAAAATTAAGATATGAGTACTAAGTACTACAAGACAAAATGCTTTCGGAAAAAGCTCCAAAAATTAAACTTACAAATAAAGAAATCAAACAACACCAAAATATGTGTTATTTATTTTTTGCCTAGTAAATTAAATACTACACAGTGATAATTAGGCATAAATTATTAACAAATCTTAATAATAAGTTGGTATCAGTTTACATAACATTATCTTTACAGACAAAAATTACTTATCAAATGACTAAAATTCATTATAGAAAAAGTCATATTTCTCGACCTCAAAGAAAAGCAATCAAATGAAAAAAGGAGTACAAAATTTTCATTACAAAAAATGCCGAGTTTAAATAATTTTGAGTCTATTCGATTAACAAACTTACAAATTTAGCGATCATGAATGAATGTCATATCATCACAATAGCTTACAACAACAGTAGGTTATGTGCCAGTTAAAAATCATTCTAAGTTTTAATTTTTATTTACATACTAGGAGAATAAAATTCAACATAACAAATATGACCATATAATAACCACAAATCAATACCAATACCAATATCACATTTAAAGTAGCATCAATTTACAAGCAAGACAAAATTTTAAAACATGCATTACTATCAAAATAATAGAACTAGTATCAACTAAGACAAATTGCCAAATCCCAAATGAAACAAGTATAAAACGAGTAAATAGGTATTACAATGCAAAAAATTTTATTTAACAATATTTAAAAATAAAAAAGCAGATAGACTATTGAAAAATTATTACACTTTAAAAAAAAAAAGAAGATAAAGTTTAAATTTTTTCCGATTCATCAGGTCTTCCAGATGCAAAACGGCATATATGGAACTCAATTTTGAACCTATGACGGCAAGAATATGATTAGCGGTGTCTTGTCGAAGCTCTCGATGACCATCGAAATATCACGACCGGAGAAGAAAACGCGTCAGGTATTGTAGTGGTACAGCAGTGGTCAGAGACTGACGGTGTCCTGGAAGAGTTGCGTGCAGTGATAGGCAGTGGCTTGGAACTCCCCTGCGGCAGGGATTTTGAACCTTGAGGTTATTGGGGAGGGAGTCTGCTTCAACATAGTGGTTGAAAAAGAAGTAGATTTACTGTTCAGATTTTGTTGTTGTATTTGGATCCGGTAGGTTTAGATTTTTTTGGGCTTTGCCCATGTCAAAAAAGAAAAACTGGTTAAATTTAAAATAATAATTAATTATAATATTAATAATATAAAAAAATTTTAAAATTCCAAATATTAGGGGAGTATTGTAGCATGTACCGAATCCAAGCTAACTGATGTAACAAAGATAATTTGTAACTCTAAATGGCTTTATCATGTTTTCTTAACCGCATTTAGGAACAAGTGACATCACTAGGAAACCGACACAATATGCTTATATATATGCACACCAATCTTGAAAACATAGTTAAGAAATTAAATGTGAACCGTGTTCTCCATGCATTGGATTCTATTGAATAATGTTGATCCAATATTATAAAATAACACAAATCTTTGAACCTTGAAAGCCTTCAGTAAGTGAAATAATAAATTCGGAATGAGAGCTTCAAATCTTTTGAGCTTTCTGTGCCTTCCAGGATGAGCCTATTGGATATGCAAATTCACATGTTTCCCATTGTGTAGCCATATCTACCTTTGGTTTTATTGACCCAACACCTTCACATCTTCACATAACACAAGGTTATAGATTTCCACCATTCACACCTTTAAAGTTTAAACCATTTATTTATTTACATCAAGTGGCTGAATCTTTAACCAACATAAAAGAGTAAAATCTACATCCTTAGCCACCCACTCGCGTGAAAATTAAGTGAAATAATCAATACATGTTTACAAGATGGTTATGCGTGTCTTTGACAAAATTTTAAATCATTGATTTCACCAATCACCGATTATACCTAAACACACTTTACTCTAGATAAGACAAATGTGTTATTTTAGAACTTGAAAAGCAAATAGTAATTAATAAAAGGAAGAAAACAAAAAAGTATATGCATCAATAAAAGAAAATGTTGGTGTATACATTCTTCATCAGCAGCAAGGAATTTACTATAAAGTATAAACAAAAAATCAGTAAAAGCCAAGAGCAAGCATTGCTAGAGACAAATAATGCAGATGGAAACTTCATCTATCGCTATCTTCTTTGCATACTCACATGCTTCCCACGGATTGAAGTGTCTGTCTTTCCCATGTGGTCACACACACTCATCCACAAATTCATAACAATAAAATATTTCTCAAGAATAATTCCAACAACACATCAAAATAGATATCTGTAATTAGTAATTAATTAACATTATTTGTTTGTCATATCATATAATATAATAATATAATAACTCTTTAAAAATCTACAACAAAGCTTTTATGGTATCATCACTACATCTTGTTACAAATCTCAACACGAAGCTGTGCTATTCTTGTCATGAAATGAAAACAGAAGAAACCAATTAGCAAAACTTGTAAGTCACTTATGTAAATATACAGTTAAAAAGAAAAGAAAAAAAAGAATCAGATTCATTCATGAATGCCAGATTCCACTGAACAAGCTGCGGAACCTGTTTGTGGATAGCTTCTTTGCAAGTTTCTTGGCATCAGAAGAAACTTGAGCATCTGCAAGCTTCTCAATGCTCTTTGCATAACCAGAACTAACAATCTTTTTCCTCCCACTATTGCAACTTGTCAATGACATTAAGATTGAGATTAAGTACTTTTTGTTACCTGAATTCCCCTCTTCAGGATCAAGCAATTGAAGGATAAGTGCAATGTTATGGTCATCCTGCACAAACCTCTTTCTGTTCTTAGGCAACATAACCAACCCAGAGAGTGCCTCAGCTGCCATTTCGCGAACCTCGAACGATTTCGCATTCAGGAATTTCACAAGCTCAGCCATGAAACCTGCATCCCCCATTGATTTCTTGGCCTCCTCGGACGTTCCAGACAATCGAAATGCCACTTTCAGCGCCAATTCTTGAATGGAAACCTCGCCATTTCGAACATAATACAGCAAACTATCCACAAAACCGTAACTAATCAAAGCACTCACAGAGCTAAGCGGAGAGAAAAACAAATTCTCAATAGCCCTTATTGAAATCTCCCTTGTTTTGTAAGAACAGGGCCATTTAGGATCAAGAACACGCAACAGAGCACGGATTCCACCTTCTCTAATCACCATCTGCTTAACCAATTCATCACCAGAGGCAATGTTCTGAATGAAGCCTATTGAATTCACTTGAATGGCTTCATCCCTGGACCTCACAAGCCTTATAAACGTAGAAACCGCACCTTCCTCAATCATAAACCTCTTAATCTCTTCAACACTAACAAGATTGCTTAACACACCGCACGCATGACCAATCAAATCTCCGTCACAACCACCATCATCACCATCACAAATTCTAAGCAACGCAGTGACACCACCATGTGCAGAAACACACCAAGCGTTATCAGAATTCTCAGTGAGCTTCACCAAACACCTCGCTGCAGCAACTTTCCCTTCTTCGCTCCCACAATCCAGCACCCTAACCAACGGCGCAACCACTCCTGAATTTACCAAATTGCCCTTGTAGCAACCAAATCCTGCAATCACAGAAACAACCTTTGCACTCTCCTCTTGGAGTCCCGATTCAGTTGAACCAAGAAACCCAACCAGCACATGAACCACGTCACCAACGTCCACAACGGCCTTAACGTACCTCTCATCCTCGACGACAACCTCGTACAGGTTCCTGAGAGCCACTTTCTTCATACCCAAATCCCCAATCTTCATCCTCGTTAATAGGTCCCTCACGTAGAACCTTATGTCTTCTCTTGAAGCGCCAAGACTCGGTTTTGAAACGACGAGGGCAGACCCATTCGCCAATATTCCCTTTTTGTAAATCTCCGAGAGGGTGCTGACGTGGCCGTCCAGCTTTGCGATCGCCACGTCCAAATCGCTCTGCATAAGGAGCTTCCCGCTGTAGGAGAGGTCGGAGCAACGGCGCGCCAAGTCGCGGCACTCTCCGGCGGTCGAAATCACCGATGGGAGGATGCCCGTGAGCTGTGGGTTCTCGCCGGAGTCGCAGTTCTCGGCGGCGATTAGGCCGGAGTGGAGCTCCTCGAGCTTGGTCCGGATGAGTTGCCATTTGGTGGCGAAGGCCCTGATCGAGAGGGAGAGGGAGAGCACGGTGGCAATGAGCTCCGCTGCTCGCCGGAGGAGGTTGGAAGTTCCGGCGGGTGCCTCCTTCCTAAAGGAGTTGGGTTCTCCGGCGAAGTCTTCTTCGTTACCCATATTCCCTATTAAATATTTTCAGAGTTATCAGTGGCTGTGGTGGAAACCCATTTCCGGTGAAAATATTGCGGCCAGGTCACGATGGTTAGAATCCGAGCAACGATCTTATCATAAAAGAAAACAAAGAGAGTCAGAGAAATAGAAAGAAGTTCTTTTTTTTTTCCGGCAGATCTGTGCTTATCCCTTAGATTGCAGCTGATACAGACTTGGATACTAGTAACTGATTACCGAAATACCCTCCTAGAATTCTCCCTAGAAAATGTAATCTTGTGCTTCAGTGGGGTAGTTGTGTCATTTAATGGTGAGTTGTTTCGTTGGAAGTTGAAGGGCAAATGGAAAAGAAAACCGAAATGAGACAGATGAGAGTGCCCTGTTTGGATTGACTTAAATTGGGAGATGGTTTTGTCCATATTACATTTGGAAACACACATAACATTACTATATTATAATAAAATTCTTAAAACATAGGACCCGAAAGGGAACTTAATTATGAAAAAAAAAAGCAACCAAACGAATAGGTAAGGTAAGCTACAAGCAAACAGAGCATGCATTACAAAATCTTGCACCTTTTTATAATTAATCTTATTTTTGTGATGGAAATGGAAGTTAGCAGTTAACAGTTATTTAGTAGCAGGATTAATCAGTTTACTGTTACTGAAGACGTAGTAGGTAGCTTAATAACCCCACTATTTTACTTGTCTAATTAAAAAGTTAGACACCAGTAAAGTGATTCTGATTCTGATTCTTCAGGGCATGGAAACATAAAGCGTTAGTATCTCTATCAAGACTAAAATTGTATTTAAAATTTGCATAATTATGAGATGCATATGTAGAAATTGCATCAGCCATATATTAAAGGGGTGATTATAAATAAGAGCGAGGATTGTGAATCAGTAGATAGGAAAGTGCAAGTGATGGACCACAGCTTAATATATAAGATGAGAAAAAGAAGTAGAAATGGGAAATGAGAGGGCCACCCATGTGAATCCCTTTGTTGGGTTGGATGCCTTGAGCAAGCAGAGACCTCCTTTTGAGTGAAATAACAATAACAAGAACTAATTCACACAAAAGTTTCTTTCTTTTCCACCCACTTTTCTTGTTCTCCCTTCTAAACCCTAGACAGTAAAACAAGAGTCCAAGGAAAGCCAAAGGAGTCTATAGCCGCATGCTCACCTCAGTCAAATTTTTAATTAAATTAAGAATATGATTTCGATCATCTTTATAAGTACATAATTCACACCCTTTGAATTAGCTTTTATGGTTGAGTTAAGTTTGTATAAGTTGAGTATAATACCAGAGTCTATCTTCTTGTAGTTGCTATACTTGAGCATACATAGATATCAGATCATTGTTTTTGGTGTAAAATAATATTTACTATTTAACCTAGCTTGGATTATCACTATAACACATAGTTTAAAGCGACAAAAGTAGGGTTCACGAGATATCATGAATAGAAGGGACCAAACGGTAATAGCATAGGGAGCAGGCTCAAAGCAAATTAGCAAAAGAGTAAATTAAAGCTGCCCCCGTGGTCATGACAATCCCGAATAAAAAAGCATTAAGATATTGACCATATCCCCACCAAGAATAGAAGATCACTTTTTATTTGCAGAATTTATGGGGGTTAGTTAGGGAATTATCTGAAGGGTAAAGGATGAAGCTGCATTTTTTCTTTTAATGACACGATATAACGAGACAATTAAGGTAAAACAAATTTGGATGACCCATCATGTCATTTGATGTCTAATTATTCACAAGCACTTATAGATTAAAGTCCAAAATAGCATTATTCTTTGCTGGTCACGGATTCTTATAGTCTTACATATAAATATAACGTGACAATAAAACTATGCTTTGACTAAACCCTTTAATTAATTAAGCTTAGTACCTTATAACATAACTTCTTCCAAAGCAATTCAGCATGGTTCTTTTTGTAAGCTAAGTAGTAATTTGTGATCATATATAGGTCCAACCTTGCTGGTTGAACGAAAACATCAACAGGTTGTCTCAAAAAAAAAAAAATAATAATAATAATAAATGTATTGCAAAATATTATTATACATATTTTATATACATTGATCCCCATAGAGTATAATTGCAATTTTCGCAAGTGTAGTGTACACATGCCTAAATGAAGGGGTCAGCGACCCTATATTGCATGTAAGTGACTCCATATCATGGAAGCAAAATGTGGGGTCTTTTTTTGCTCTAATTGATTTCATTGTGTCTTAGATCTGTGCACCACTACTCCTAAGTCACTTCATATATATAATAAAGCAGAACTGAATCTAGCTAGCTTATGATTCAATCTTAGATGCTTATTAAGGCTTCTAGCTACCACTAGGCACTGCTCACTGGATTGTGCTTTGTAACTAGTAATCATGCATGATCACTTTCTATAATTCATATAGGTTTGGTCTCAGATTTACTATTGAACCAAAAAGGGTTAATTTACTTACTGACTAAGCCCTTATTCGTTTGAGTCCAAAAGCAATGTGTTATTTTTGTTGTGTGATATGTATATGTTAGGTGGAGATGGCCATTCATATGTAAAAGCCATAAAACGCTACCTTTGAGTAGGGAAGAAGCGAAATTCAAGGCAGTAGAAAAAGTCTGAAAATGTCTTAGCTTTCAAGAGAAAAGTAGCTATATATAAATAAAAACAATAACACCTAATCTAATCTAATGTTCATCATCAACTCAAACAACTTCAATACCGGAGATTGCATGATATGACAATGTGGATTTGGTATTAATTCTTGTATAATACGAACAATATATTTAGTAATAAATATGTCACATAATGACTCCACCTATCATAAAGATGTGTTACATGGAAAATACATTAATTATTGTCATATGAATTTGTTGTGGGGTTTAAGCAATCAAATTGGTTTGAAGGAAACGCCAAGGGTTGTGTGATAAAATTAATATCAAACAAAGTACCTTTTCTTAAGTATGTTACTCAAAGATCCATAATAAGTATATAGTTTGAGAATAACATTTTTTTTGTCTTTAGGACCAATACAATTGACGTAACCTTAGCAAGAATTGAGAAGATACCAACCACGCTGTATCATCTGTTTGGTATATAACATTTTCTGTATCCCATCACTTTCACGTACGTCTCATTAACCATTCATGGGACTATAGCCAATAGCGTCTAACCAACAATATTATTATTAAGATAATAATACGTAATTTTTAATTAGACTATGCTATATATATACTAAAATCAGTTACCAGTATAAAATACATGTTAGAAGATAAATACATATTAAAAATAAATTAAATTATACATGTATTTATATATAAATATATTAGTGGCTGATTTTAATGTACGAATAGTATTTTTTGTTTTAATTAATAAAATTATTATTAGCTATTCTAATTTCTAGCGGTTGTAAAATTACCTTAACAATTTGAAATAAAAAGAATAATATTTTTTTCCAAAAAAAAAAAAGAAATCAAGAGTAGTAGTCTTCTTTTTCTTTAATTTTTCTAATAATATATATTTTGGCATATGCCTCAAGCTAAGCAAGAATGATGTCTCTACCACTACCACTATGGAAGCTGAGAAAATAGTGACTTGATGGGTAGAAACACATAGTAATGCAAATCAGACACCAAATAATATCCTTTTCACAATCTTGACCAAAATAAACATTAACATACATGATGATAATGGCTATATATGGAGTTATGGACTAGCTTGAGTGCCTTATTTTGCGACCACTACTATTAGCTACAAATTTTGAATATGATGCCTTACCAAAACTCTGTGCAGTTCCATGCCCTCTAATAATTCACTGATCAATTTGGATTGTTCAAGGGAATAACGCACGTTATTAATCATTACATTAGCTAAAAAGAAAGGGTAGAATTATAGTATAGATGAGAAAGATATATACATAAATTATATATTTCAATTTTTGGCAGACTTGTGAAGAAATTAAAATTTACATGTAATTACATATGATCATTGACTAGTACAACATTCTTTATAGATAATTAGTTAATTAATTAATTGCTACCTGATCAAATATTAAACATGTAATAGAAAAAAAAGATGTTTGAACAAACATCACTTTCAAGTTATCATAACTTTAATTGGAGTTAGAGAATGCGACTTGTGAAGTGAAATGATAACGGGTAACTTAGCTTAGCTTGATTACAATCAGATCTTTCATATATTATTAACAATCATTGTAGTATGAAAAGTACTTCTTTAAAACGGTGATTAGAGTATATTATGTTAGACACAGTTGAATTGACATTGGTTCATGACTAGAATCTATTTCATTGTTAATGATAAACTTCTGTAATTAAAAGGGAATGAATCATCAACTCATACCTATATGTTAAAAGACAATACACACATTTTTCACACGAAAAAGAAGAATACTAATATTACAAATTACTTTTCTAATGAATTTAATTATATATAATATAGTAAGCGTTTTTGTTTGAAGTAAATGTATGCTCAAGATAAATGTTTATCTTTTTAATTTAATTTTAAATTATCTCTATTATTAATTTATTATCATACTAACATATGCTTAACTACTAGACATGTTGAGTCACCAAAAAAAAAAAACTACTAGACATGTTGGGCCTTTCAAACCAAAAAAGATAACACAGTGTGACTTAACATGGAATAGAAAATTATTGAAATCCAATTTTTTTTTACTGTTTGAAGCTTTATGCTTTGTTATCTAGATTATTTTTTATTAATATAATATTAATAATAATTAATTATAGTAGGAGTACATAAGATTTTTTAAAATAAAAAAAATTAATTTTTTTTTCTTAACTTTCACTCCACCTAATCAAACTATTAACATCATAGCTTGAATAGTTTAGTATATAAGGTTTGGAAAATTATAATGTACAGATCTCCAATCTTTAAAGATTTACAGATTTTGGATGGGAAGAAAGCAATAACAATACGTGTCCATGAGCCATGCAAGTGGATGCAGCGTGGAATTGTGTGGAGAATGATTTGTGTCCACCAGAGAGCCGAGCTTCCTACGTTGAGGCAGGGGAAGGCTCCGTTTGGTTTAAAAAAAATTTTTTGGACAAGCTTTATATACATAAGTGGACCAATGCAAGCCTTTGCAATGAATGGATCTGAAGACCAAAAAAATGATCAAATGATGTTATATGAAGAACATATAATTGAAGGATTTCTGACCCAAATAAAAAAAATAAATATATATATATATAGAATAAAAATTTATTAATTTAATATAATAAATGTGAGTTAAACAATATTTAATATGTGGTTGGGCACGTTATATTAAAAAGAAAAGTATAAGTAACCAACAACAGTTTTGAATAATGTGTGAATAATGTGAATTAATAAAGTTAAAAGAGTAAATTAATCTTAAATTTAATTAGTAGTATTAAATTAGGGTGTAGTGTATTTTTATTTGATTAATGGTTGTTCATGTTGTTTAAGATGGTCATTGTTTACCTAGTCAATTTTGTCAAAAAAATTATAATGAAACATTTTAAAATTCTTTCTAAGTATTAATGTTAATTAAAAGAAGGACAAAGAAAAAATGAGCTTGGTTAGTATGGATGTGGCTATGCTTCCGATGTGAAAATAAAATTGTTGACGCGTGGAATGTAAAATAAAAAAACAGTCGGTCTTTAGTGTATTTTAAGTAGAGGTGATGAAATAGTGGTAGTTATGAAATAGTGAAAGAAGTAAGGACGAGACAAAAAATGAAGATGAGATTCATGATTAACGCAAACGAGTTGTTAATTTGTTGTGGTGAAAATAAAATGTCACATTAAACCGCAAATAGGAGAGCGTAAACACTCAACTATAAACTTGAGTCCAGAAACTTCAACCATGAGCCCTGAACCCCAAACAGAAAAAATCAAAAGAACGGAACTCGTATTCCCACTCCACAAAACACGATTTGTATACCCGTGAGAGACGAAATGATGTATACAAATTCTTAGAAGACGAATCTTGAACCGTAAAAAGTCAATTGATTTGCTTATTTCTTTTGGGGACAGAACACGGTAAGACTAATTCTGCCAGTTGAACCCCACATGCGCAACCCAAAAACTCCTTACCGCAAAAATGGTAACCAAATTCTATGAACACCATATCCAAAATCGTAAATCGCAGTTAATTTGTGTATCTCGTTTGGTGAAATAACACCGTAACACTGTATTAATACCAATAACAATATTAATTAGTTAAGACAAAAAATATTAATTAACTAAAATATGAATTTAATTTTAATTGTGAAGAGTTTGGAAAATTTCAAATTAATTTGATGATGATCAAATATTATTAAAATGTTTAATTATAAAATTATTAAGTTGAATTTTAATTCTTTTGTTGTGCAGATTTTGTTTTGAGCTGAAAAATGACAAGCCCAATATGAAGTTAATTTTCAGCCTTGTGCGAAAATGTTTAAATATAAGTGACTGAATTAATGCTATACTTGTTGGACTAGAAAAACTAATTTGAAGCCCAACAAAATGAGTGGTTCGAAATAAAAAAGGAAATGGAGCAAAGTGTTTCGATTACCCATTTAACATGGTGAAATCTAATTTTTAATTAAATGAAAAGCATGCCTTCCACGGATGCTTTTCTTAATGGGTTGTGAAATTCAAATTTGGATTAACTTGGATTTATTGCATGCTTTGGTAATATGAGAGAGAAAGCTCACATTAATTTGATTGCCATCATTACTCTCACACGTTACTAAGCAAGGGAAAGTGGGAAATTAATTCATTTTTAATTTCATTTCTCAATTACATTGAAAGTTTTCTCTCTTCTCTCTTATTGTTTCGGTCATGTCATAGAGAAGAAGAGGAAGCAAGTTATCAGAGATGATGCACTGTAGTAGTGAAGTTATGTGCAAGCAAGAGGTCATTGTGATGATGGTATTAGCAAAAAGAAAATCTACAGTATGGTGTAGCTGAGATCTTTGCCACTAATGGTAAGATGTGGTGAAGAAGTCTCAAGCTCTCCATACCCAAAAATGGAAGAAATTCATTTCGGTCAGAAAAAAAGATTCCTTGGGTATGGCTCGTCTCTACTTTCTGATCATCCATCACAGGAGGTAGCTACTGTAGCTACGTAGAGGAAGAAGCAGAAGATAGAGCAGATGGAGCTGTCAAGCATCAAGAACTCATCAAGAGTCAAAAATCCTTCTTGGGGAGTAAGTCAAGATGGAAGGCCCGGATTGATGAAGTTTGGTAAGAAGTGATGAAAAAGAGGTAACTGTATGTTGGATTTTGCATTCGATTCTCTCTCTTCTCTATCTGTCCGAACCGGTTTGATGTTTGAAAAAGAAGAAGTTGGCTCGATTCAACCGTTTCAACTTTGGAGGCTTCCCCTTAAAATTGTTAATAATAATACTAATAACATTTTATTTATTCAATTATGAAGTATATTTAAAAATTGGCATTATGTTTTCAATTATTTACAAACTTATTTAACTATTTTTTCTATTAATCTGCTAAATACTTTTAAAAGTCTAATAGTATTTAATTTATATATTGGTACATGTATTAAAATGGCTAAAAATACAAACAAAGAAAAATTTTATAATAAGAGTCTAATTATACAATGTTTATATACAAATGGTCTTTGGCTGTGACGGGCAGGAAAATTGACTTGATTTTTTTTATTTTAATTTGCAATTAAGTGAAATAATTACATGAGCGACAAAATTTAGAATAAAAAATTGGAGAGTTATGTATTTATAATGTACATCGTCTTTTATTCCTAGATTAAAAAATATAATTCAACTCCCTTATAATATTTTTTAATCGTATGTAAATTAATTAAAAAAGTATTTTAATTTTTTAAATTAAATTCAAAATTATAATTTTTATTATAATTAAAAAACTTTAATCCTAAAAATAATTACTTTAGGATATAAAAATTAAATATGAAGATCATGAACTCACCTTTGAATCAATACTCTGTTATTTTGATTTTATTTAATTAATAAATATTACATATTAGCTAATATGTACAATTTAGATACTGTGACAATAATTAATACAAGGGTAAATTATATTTTTTGTCTCTGAATTTTGACAAAAATACCTTTAAGTTTTATTTTGTTTTAATTTTGTCTTAAAAGTTTTCGATTTGCATCAAATATACCCCTATTAGCTAAATTTTCAAAAAAATTAAGACCAATCTAACAATAATGCATAAAAATTATGCTTGATTTGCTTGTATTGAGGGTTGTTCTTATGAAATTGTTATTGAATTAGTCTTAAATTTTTTAAAAAATTAGCCATTAGGGGTATGTTTGATGCAAATCAAAAACTTTTGGAATAAAATTGAGACAAAATAAAACTTAAGGATATTTTTAATTTTTGTTAAACTTTAGGGACAAAAAATATACTTTACCCTTAACACAAACAACTTAAAATGAGTTAAAGATAAAGTTTTTTAAAAGTTATAACAGAGAAAAGTGTATATTTTATAAATAGAAGAAAAAAAATATCATTTTAGTATCTTTTAAAGAAAAAAATAAATTTTTCTCTTAAATTTTATTAAACATATTTTTTAAATTTCTTAAATTTAATAATATCTTGAAGTTAAATATTGGATTTTTATGTGTAGTTCAAGAATAAAATTATTGAACTTGTATACCTGATTAACTAGTGATCAAGCTTAGTTTGAGAAAAGACTATATACTTGACGCAATAATAATATCTAATATTTTTGTATTTTTTAATAATTTAAATAATTGTTTAGGGTGAAAATTGTTGAAAAAATAATATGGTGTAACACTATTTTATAAAAAAATGATTTACAATGTACTATTAATTACAAGCTTCAACCAAAATGTATAGACCACCTCTAATATTGATTTATACTAAAGGAGCAAGTCAACCATTAAGAAATATAAACATAACGGGCCTGCTACACATACAAGTTTCCAAGTTTACAAGTTGGTCCAACCCAAATAGAAGTCACGCGCATGAAGAGAAATAACATGGCGCGTCAAAATCACGCGCTCAACACTCGAACGGTTACGTATGGCAGACTCTTCCACTTCTTCCACTTCTTCCACTTCTCAAAGCGCTTCAAAAAAAACAAGGAAACCCTCCCATTTTCGAGCGAAAATCAAAGTTCAAAATATACAAATCGTTCTTCGAAACCTCCATCAAAACACCATCAAACTCTCCGTGAAGAATCTGAAGAGAAAACAAAGCAACAATACTCAACATAAGTTCATTAAGATTCCTGTATATTTTACTTTTCTTCTACGTCGTTCTTCTAGGGTTTACTATTATTCTTGCTTCTTTGTTATACTGTTCTAAGTTCTACGTCGTTGTTCTAAGTTCTACGTCATTCTACGTTGTTGTTCTAAGTTCTCCTGCTATTTTTGTTGATTTTTAGGGGTTTATTCCGTAGATTGGGGAGTGTATACTGCTTAACCTTGTAATGTGGCTTGATATTGAAGCATGGTTGAGTGATATCTGACTGATATCTATATGGATGTATCTGAATAATATCTATGGGTGTATCTCACTGTAATCAATGGGTGTATCTTGTTGATATCTTTGGGTGTATCTGACTCATATATATGGGTGTATCTTACTGTTATCAATGGGTGTATCTTATTGTTATTAATGGGTGTATCTGAGTCATATATATATGGGTGTATCTTACTATATCTTTGGGTGTATTTTTAGTTTCAGAAAAAATGGCAGCAAGAAACCAAACAAAAGACCTTAAATGTGCTACACATCTCCTGAATGAGAAGTTTAGAAACATGACTGAGGAGAAGAAGGCCATTGTGAGGGATCTTGGATTCGGTGGGTTGATGCACATCCCACCACTAAGGGTGGATCACCAACTCTTAAGGGAGCTGGCAAACAACTTCAAACTTGGGGAGAACAAACTGAAGACAGGATATGGTTCTTTCCAAATAACAAAAAAAAAAAAATAGGTCATGCGCTTGGCATCAATGCAACAGGTAATTAGCTCAAAATTATAGGTGTATATTAAGTTGTTTCTTGGGTGTATATTAAGTTGATGCTTGGGTGTATTTGAACCAACTTGGATACTTTGTTGTCTTCCTTTTTGTAGGAGATCTATTTCCTGAGAAAGTTGAATATAAGAAACTTTCTGATGATGAGAAAATAATTTATAGAAGATTCTAGGGTAGGACCCTTAAAAGTCTTACCGATGAAATGATGAAAATTGGCGTTGGCAACGAAGAGGAACGCCTGATGTTCAAGAGGATATTCATCCTCTACATACAAATGGCATTCCTTTTGCCAACGACGATAAGCAAAATATCGCCCGTGCACCTGGCCCCAATTTTTAAGATGGACGGCATATCGGAGAGAAACTTGGGGGGGGGCATGTTTTGACCTTCATGATCAAGGGCATCACAGACTACAAGGAGAAGAAGAAGAAGGCAATTAATGGCTGCCTCTTCGCCCTGATGATAATCTACTTTCATCTTTCAAAAAATAAAGGCAAGAACAGGACTGAAAGACCACCAAAGCCCTGGATTGCCAACTGGACTAAGGAGCAGTTGGTGAAAAGAATGACTGCAGAAAGAGAGGAAATTTTGGTAAGTAAACATAATAAGTTGGGTGTATTTTATTTACCCGAATGCTGCTAACTAAAATATCTCATGTTTCAGGGGATTGTGAAGATGGCAGAGACAAGAGAAAAAATGAAAAAAAAAGAAAAAAGAAAAAAAAACAAGAAATCAAAAAAACAAAAAAAAGGAAGGCGAGCCCAACATCGTCTTCGGAGACAGAAATTACTGACAGTGACACTTCTACCTCTGAGTTTGAGGCTCAAGAAGACTCAGAGGATTCAGGAAGAAAACACCCCAGCAAAAAGGAGAAAAAGTAAGTACCATACTTGGGTGTAATTTCTTTTTCGGGTTGGGTGTATTTTGTTTGTTCACGTTGGGTGTATGTAGCATATTAAGCAGGATGTGTTTCGTTTGCTGCGTTGGGTGTATATTGTATATTCAGTTGGGTGTATCTCGTGAATTCATTTGGGTGTATTTTTAGTATGTTCTAAATGACAATTGTTTGCCTTCCAGAATGGACTCCAGAAAAAGAAAGCAGAGGCAAGAGGAGTCAGATTCTGATTCAGAATCTGAATTTGAACCAAATGATGAGTAATGTCCTGAAATTATTACTCCTTTCTTTTGGCTTCATTATAAAGATTTCGTGTATTAACTGAAGTGTCTATTATTGACTTATAGGAGCGAAGAATCATCACCTGTGGAGAAGGAGAAGAAAAAGAAAAAAACAAAAACAACACCAAAAAAGTAAGCACTTCTTTGGATAATATTCTGTGATAAAATTAATTTTTTATTTCTGATTGGTACTCTTTTTTTTCCACCCAGAACACAACAAAAAAAGAAAAAAGTTGTTGTGGAGGATTCACCTCCTGAAGAAGATCAATACTTTGATGGGTACAGTACCTCGTAAGCTATATTACGGTCTATCATCGTAATTATTTTTGTTAACGTCTTATTTTATGAATGTAGTGAGAGATATGAAATATCAAGTGACGAACTCGATGAATGGCTAAGGGAAAACGTTGATAAATCTGCTGCAGAGGGGTATGTCTTACTGGGCTGTGTATTTGAGATTTTGGTGTGTTTTGTTTGCTAATAATTGTATCTTGTTTCGCAGGGAGAACCAACCTGACCTGCGATCGACAGAAGGTTGCTATGTGTCCTCTGAAACGTAAGAAGCTTTATTATTTAATAAAATCTTGTTATTATTTGAGATTTAGATGTATTTTGTGAACCATTTGGGTGTATTTTGTGGATCAAGTTGGGTGTATGTCGTTTGTTTTGTTGGTGTATATTGTCCATTCGGTTGGTTGTGTCTCGTGCATTCATTTTGGTGTATTTTATACCTGTATCTTAATTTGTCTGAATAACATGAAATCTGTTTAGACTACCGGCTGTGAACTTGGGAAGTGATGATCCTTCCTCTCAAGGACGCACAGAACAGAGTAGTGTAAACCAGCCGTCACAGAGCATGTAATTTCTCTTTCAAATAACCGTTACTTTTGTTCTTCTATTACCTTCTACTTCTAATTCTGTATATATTTTTTTTTAGAAAAAAAAGCCCTTTATTATTTTATTCAAGAAAAAAAGGCAGCAAAAAAAAGCAAAAACTGCAAGTATGTAAGTTCTCAAAAAACAAAGCCCGTCTTCTTTTTGAATTGTTCGGGTGTATTTTTTGACCTTGTTTGGGTGTATTTTAGGTTGACTCCGACTGATTCGAATATGATGGTTGTTAGGGAACAAACACCGTCGGAAGCGCTTGCAATGTGAGTTTTCCAAGAATATTTCAACCTTATAACCTTATTATTTTCAAATACGTTGTTAACCTTTCATTTTTATTCTTGTTTAGAGTCCTGATCTAGGTTTTTGTGCCGGCATCCCAACAAACAACCACTGACACAGATTTCGAACCAACCCCTATGCTACAGATTGAAGGACTAGAGAAACGTAAGAAAATAATATTGGGTGTATATTTATTTAGAGTTTGGGTGTATATTTGCTAACAGTTTGGGTGTATATTGTTCCTGACCAATTTTTTTTTACGCCATGATTAATTTTGTGTAACTGTGCAGCACTCCTGAAACCCCCAAACAACTTCAAGAAACCACACCCATGATTCCCCCAGCTCCAACTAAAATGTAAGTTCATCAGACTAAAATCAATCTTTGCTTATCATCCGTATATTCTTATTCTTACTCTTATTGTTATACATCATGACGCAGTCATCCAGCCGCAGAAGACGCTGCTGCCCTGTTGATGATGGCACGGACAACAACCTATGTTCCTAAAACAGATCCAGGGATGCCATCATTCAGCCTTGGATTGACTGATTCAAGCCAGGAGGGGGCGTCAACGCAGGAGACAGAAAGGGAAAATCTCCAGAAACTGAAAGTATGCTAGAACAATTAGACAGTTTGGTCCAAAAATTAGCAAGCAGTGCGGCGAAGGGAAAAGACGAAAGTCCACAAATTCAGAGGGAGACTGGGGGAGAAAGTTCTGCAAAGTTTGAAACTCCTGGGGGAATAAATCGAATTCCAGATTATATGAAACAAAAGTGCTACATCTGGGGGACGAGACTGAAGGAAGACGCAAATGGCGATACTGACGAGTATGAGGAGATTTGCACTCTGATTGGACAAGGAGAATACATTTTGATGAGAATGCACCTTGCATCCCTCCAGGCAAAAAGTGATATAGAATCTCAGGTAATATTAGACTAACATTAATGTTTTTACACAAAAGTCAACTGCAATGTTTATTAATTTAAAATTGATTTCGGCATATATTTCTAGATTGTATCTGCCATCTGCCTCATCCTAAACCAGAAAAATGAAAAGAGGTTTCAGGAACAAATATACTATCTCCCCCCCGATATTGTGGTAAGTGTTACTTCTATGAACTTTGGGTGTATTTTTTGTATTGATGTGGGTGTATTTTTTAGGTTCGATTGGGTGTAAGTTCTGTATTTTCAGTATTTCATTTCTTGTTTCGCAATTCTTGCAGAGCATGGCACTTTCGGATCACCCATGGGGGGAATTCATATCCCCGAAAATGAAAAAGGAATTCAGGGTGGAAGCCTACCCGAGTTTCATTCACTTCATAGATAGAAAAAAATTAAGTTCGCATCCATATGTAAGTTTTCGTTTGCTAAATTTGTTAGTTCGCTTATTTACTTATATGCCAAATAAAATAACACACTGTTGAAATGTGGCAATCCTTCAGATTTTTGCTCCTGTTTGCCACTCGGGGCATTGGTGGTTATGGCTGATAAATACAACAAAGCGAAAATGTCAAATACTTGACCCGCTACACAAAAAAGCTCCAAGTGATGAGAGAAAGGACATTAATAAATTCACTGTAAGTTGCCTCTGTCTTTTTTACTTTAATAGATGGGTCTATTTCGTTAGTTGTGTTGGGTGTATATTGTGCACTCAGTTGGGTGTATCTTGTCCATTCATTGGGGTGTATTACTGATTTGTTTTGGTATTTAAGGGATATGTATTTTCAAGATTGATAACATATGCTGGCGGGGAACCTCTGGCAAAAGGGGAGAACGAGAAGAAAATTAAAGCATCATATGTTAAAATATCAGGGCAAAAAACAAGGTATAAATTTGTGACTCTGAACATTAAACTTTCCTAAATGAGATTTGTAATTTATTTTCTTCGTTTTCAGCTATGACTGCGCTATCTACGTAATGAAGTGGCTTGAGTTAATTGAGCCGGAAAACATTAAAAAGGGGAAGTATGAATGGGATAATTGGCCACAGGTAACTGTCTTTAGAACTATATAACTCTGTATTACTTTACTGAATTAATATTTCTGTTTAAACATAACATACTTTTTAATTGTAGGAGGAGGTGGACCACTATAGAGTGGAGTATGCTTCCCGGATACTATTTAGTGAGATGAATAAACAGAGAGATCGGGCAATTAGAGAGAGTAGTGCTATAAGGCTGTCGAAGCCATCCTCTGTATTATTGAGTCCGTTTTGTCAGATTAATTCTGCTGATATAGAAACTGGGTAATCCAACTGCTGGGTAGTTTGTAAATTGAACAAATAATGTAAATATTTGCCATTTATCAACAACTTCTATTCCATGTATATTTTTTCCCATAGTTAAACTATCTGTGCTAGTAAACTGCCTGTGATGTATTCAAAAGCTGTATTACAGGTGGTAAAATATGAAGCAAAAAATCAAGGCATATATAAACGTAAATTATAAACTGTTACACCCAAGGCAAGTCTAATAATACACCCAAGATTGAATAAAATATACACCCAACTGTCTGTGCTGTATTCAAAATGTATGAATTACATGTACTAAAATATGAAGAAAAATATCAAATGAAATATACGCCCATAACCTGCGAATTTTTACAGCTTTTGTTCTATATGTATCTATATAACTGTTACACCCAACGCAAGTCTAATAATACACCCAAGATTGAATAAAATATACACCCAACTGTCTGTGCTGTATTTAAAATGAATGAATTACATGTACTAAAATATGAAGAAAAACATCAAATGAAATATACGCCCATAACCTGTGAATTTTTACAGCTTTTGTTCTATATGTATCTATATATGTGTCTATATATTAATTGTGAATTATAAAAATACACCCAAAAAGAACAGTGCTTTTACACCCATATTCTATATAACTATACACCCAAAGAGTTATCCCCTGCTGCTGGTACCCTGAACTGATAATTTATAAGGTGTCCTTGATATTGGCTGCAATTTGAATGCGCCGCTGATGCAGCATCAAACATGTTTATCTGAATATAACACTCACACATTAGCTAAACTATTAACGAGAAAAATAAACTCAATCGCCACAAATTTAAAGAACATTACATTTACCTCACTTAAAACTTTCGTCTTCTTCTTCTTTGTGGCATTTGCAATCTGTTTCTCCAGCTTTGAACCTAGCCTGTTTTTTGGACGTCCTCTTGTTCGAATCCTTGGCGGGCTTTGAAGCTCGTTAACGGATTCCAAGTTGGCGTCTTCGTGGGATAAAGAAGATGTCCCCTTCCTTTTGGCTTTTAATGCTTCCATCTCGGCCATGACATTATCATACGCACGGTGCAGAATTGCAGTCAGCTCCTCCGATTCGGAGGCAAATTCGCAAATATTTTGCGAACGAAAAATCAATTGGTCGAACCTCTTGCTTCTTGGCTCCATTAGTGGCTCGTCGTGGCTGCTCTTGATGTGTGTGTGTCGCCTCTTTACCTTCTTGCTCTATCGTTCCAGTATATATCTAGGAGAAACTTGGCTTACTTGTTCGAAGCTTAACACGCTTAGTGCGTGACGGCACAGTATCCCTCTCGACTCGAATAATAAGCATTGGCATTTTACCTCGGCTGCAACTGAGTCGTAGGTAACCGAAAACTTGTTGAATATTGAGCTGGAAACTTGTTTCACGACTTCGTATACTGAATAGCCTAGAGCGGAATTCTTTAATCTGGTGATGCAATTCGCCTTTCCTCTGAATTGCGCTTGGACTTCTCTAAACTTTGCGTGAGTGTACGCATCTTGAAACTGAGTTTCAATGGAGGATTTGGTTGCACACGGTATGACCGTATGAAAATCTGCAGCATCTGATTCTCTCTCTGCTTGCTCCCTGCTTCCGAGGCAATTATCGTACTGTTTGACGAACTGAATAAGCGAGCTGTTCCGGGTGATGTACTTGTTAAAAAATGAATGCATGCTCTCGCTCCTTTGTGTGCTTCTCATCCCTGCCCAGAAGTGGTGATCCAGATAGATAGGAACCCATATGTGACGGTCTTCGTACAGATCTGCATAATACACCCAAACACAGACTGTAAAATACACCCGAGAGATCATACAATTTACACCTCTGCTGCAGATTTTAAAAACACATTACCTGAAAGCCACTTGTTGTCCGCAAGACCAAAATTCAGCAGAAAATCGTTCCAATTCCTATCGAATGAGTCTTTGCTATGAGAGTTCCAAACAACATGGCTCATTTATTGTTCGATATCGGCATGTCCCTTGTACCCGTTTAACTTGCTTGGAATCTTCTTCATGATGTGCCAAATACACCAGCGGTGAACTGTTGTTGGCATACAGGCCTCTAAAGCCCTTTTCATTGATGCGCACTGATCGGTGAGAAACCCTTTCGGAGCGTTTCCTCCCATGCAACGAAGCCAGCATTGAAATAACCATTTGAATGATTCAATTTCTTCGTTCTTCATCAAAGAGCATCCGAGAAGTGTTGACTGACCGTGGTGATTCACCCCGACAAAAGAACCACAGACCAAATTATACCTGAAACAAATTACCATGGTCCAGAATACAAAATCATTAGGTACACCCCAACAAATGCTTCTAATACACCCAATGAAACAGCCAATATACACCTCTGCCGCGGATTCGTAAAAATAAATTAATTTAGCATCATAAACAGGGACAGTTTGTTACCTGTTTGTATTGTAGGTGGTGTCGAATGAAATGACGTCTCCGAAATACTCAAAGGCGGCTCTGCTTCTTGCATCGGCCCAAAAAGCCAGCTTAATGATTGATCCTCCTCGAGTTCGAGCTCAAAAAAAAAATTCGGATTCTTCTCTTTCATTCTTAAGAAATATTTCCCGAATTCCTTTGCATCTTCTTGTTCGAAAACATTCCGCACTTCCCTGGTAATGTAATTCCTCACGTAATTTAACTCGCGGTGACCCCCGGCAGCCGCAACAAATGATTGGTAGGTTTTGCTTGGTCTGATACCGGCCTCATCGTTATTCTCTATCGTACGACGAATGGACATGCTTAGTTCCCTGTGCTGTTTGAGCATCTCTGCTTTGCTTGGACAGCAGGGGTGTGAATGATCCAGCACAACATTTGAAATGATCCAAGCACCGACATCCTTCAATGTGTGTATATAAATTCTTGCAGGACAGTTTAAACCGGCTGTCGGATTGGTCTTCTCGGTTGGAGATATTTTAGATTTCCATTTTCCCTCTCTGCTACATGTAATCAGTTGATTCTTAATCTCGTTTCCCTTCCTATTTGTGCACCGAACTCTTGTAGAGAAACCTGCAGCCTTGGTGTAGTTCCTGTAAAATTTTCCGGCATCTTCAAGGGTGGTAAAGGTCATTCCGACTTTCGGAACAAGCTCGTCATCAACAACTGAGAGAGGCTGCACAATACACCGTGTCAGAACTGTGAATACTCCCATAGATATGATTCAAATACACCCAATCATGTCTAATATGATACACCCGAACCACAACAACTCAACTACAGAATGACCTTTAAAGCCATAAACTGTCAATACACAGGCTGCAGAATACACCATGTCAAAAACTAAAAACACACCCAATCATGTCTGATATAATACACCTGAACAACAACAACTCAATTAAAAATAACAAAAAACCAGTAAAGTGTATATACACCCACACTTCTAGCTAAAATACACCCAAAGAAGAATTGATCTACACCCGAGCATCTGCTATAAATTCCAGGTAATTAATCACAACTAATACATTGAATCGACAGATTCATGTTAACGTGTTACTTTCACAGTCAATGTTCAGCAATTTTTAAACTACACAATGCTATACAAATTACTGTAAATCAAACCTCAGGAACTTCGTTAGATTCAAATTCATAATCCACTTCGCCTGGATTCAGCAGACAATCTGAGCTTGAATGATCCATTATCTTCAAAACGAGTTCAAACTTTGATTTCAGAAAACAACAAATCAAAAGAGAAAACGAAGCTCGAGTTGCAGAAAGAGAAAAAGGTAACGTAAACGAAGAACATACCAGTGAGAAAAGGAGAGGAAAAGATCGATGGAGAAGAATGAGGGAAGACGCGCGAGAAGAAGAACAACCAAATCTCAAAATAATGAAAACGAAGAAGGAAACAAATATTTTAAATTTGGAAGTTAGATATACGCGGGATGTTATATAGCGCGTGTAATCAACGTACGTGGAGCAGCGCATATTTTGATTTTATTGTTTAATAAACTTGTAAAGCATACAAGCCCTAATGGCTTGTATGCAGAGCTTTTCCGTAAACATAAATGATCATTAAAAAAAATAAGACACTCTTTTCGCAATAAATATTTAATCAATAATTTTGTGCTGAATAAAATTATATATTCAACTACCACTCAAAAATTAAAACAGTAATTTATATGTTTTCAAGCTCTAGATGTACATTCAACTACCACTCTTTTCCTTATAATAACATGCATCACACAACTGCATACTGTAACCAACGAAATGTGTGATGTTTTAGAACCCGTTTGATTTGACTTCACGCCACCAAGCCAGTTCCGTTGCACCTTTTATAAGCTTTGGTCATTTTCTCTGAGCCAACTGCATAGTGCAACATAGGACCAATTCGTGTCAACATATAAAATAAAATGACAAAAAATCTGTATATCTGTATGTACTTTAATCTGTACACTAGTACGACCCATAAGGTTTTTCTTCATGCACGAATATTAATTGCTCATAGCATGAAATCAAAAGAAAAGCCTATTATGCTTTCGGCCATCACAAAAACAAAGGCCTACAGCCTGCCCAATACAGAAGTAAAAAAAAAAAAAAAAACTAGAAAGAGAGCTTGCAAATGGGAAAAGCCCAAATGTGGTACACAGAACTAGCAGAAACTTTAATAAGAAATCCTAGTTTAACAGATTAAGCAAGAGTTCCACTATGTATCAGGATACTATTAAATATAAAATTCACTGGGTACGTACAATGTATTGTTAGTTATGAAAATCGTTTACCATATAACTAACTAGTACATGCATGCAGGGAAATCATACTAAGGATTAATAAAGAATCAATAACTAAATCAAGCACTGATTCATTTTAGTATGAATATATTACGGTAATTATTGATAATTATAATTTTTTTATTAATGTTTCTTTTATAAATATTATTTAAAAAAGTATAACAAAAATATAAAAAAATATAATTATGTTTTTAACAACACTTATATAGTCATCATAGTTAGTATAATATAGTCATATTAAGTTCGAGCAGTGCTATATTACTAACAAATATTTTTTTTGCCAGTACTTACATTTATATTTATATAGGTTTTATATACACGAAATATATAATTTATATTCATATTTATTAGAATTTTACGCACATGAATCAATACGGTTTATTCCTATAATTTTTCAAAATTTATACTTATTAATTAATAAAATTTATTTATTAAATATAATTTAATATTTATATTGATAACAAAAAAATATTAAAAATTATTGACCCTTCTTAAAATCCACCTCAAATAAGTTAAACAATACATATTAAAAATATACAGAATTATTCTAGTTATTAATTTTTTTTGTTATGCTCGTAGTATTTTTGAGTGAGCACCTAACCCTAAAACAATGCTCTAAAATAAATTTTTTTAGACATGTAATAGTTAAATCTTTTTATAAATATCAAAGAAACTTTACATAAGTAACTATTTTGATAGAAAAAGTTAGGGGCAGCAATTTTATTGCATTTTGCCCAGCATGTAACTAGTAGAAAAAAGTGAGTCATTGGATGAAATCTCACACCATCAAATCATCATTGATGGCTAGTTAATGGCTACCAATCACAAATATTGCTGGCCCTAGCATTGCTCATTTTGATAAAACACTCGTTATTACGTCATATACTATATTTATATAAAAGCGTCTTTTTATTCTTAGGTTTTGTGGTTGTTTGGGCCATTATTTTGTTAAAAAAAAGATCTTAACGTATTTGATAAATTTTTAGTAATAAAAATAAAAGTATTAAAAAAATAAAAAATATATTTTTTAAAAAACTGTAATTTACATTTTTTTAAATTTTTTTTAAAAAAAGATATTTTTTATGTAATAAATAAACAAAAAAGTACTTTTATATTGTTATACATACCCAAATATAATTGATAGATAAAAATATCTTTTTGCATGAGATATCCAAATATAAAATTACTTTTACTTTTCTATAAGATCTTTTAAAAAAAGATAACTCGAAAAAAGATTTTTACATGGAAGCTCACCCAAACAAACTCTTTATATATCTATAACCTTTTTTAGCATTTTTCAAAGGTAAGATGGAAAAAAAATCATAAATTTATATAAATAAAAAATGTTAAAAAATTTTTAATTTATTTTATTTAATATTAATTTTAATAATAATTAATAAATACCAAATAAAATAAATTTTGGTTGATTTTAATTTTTTTGGTATCAAATATTTTAATATTAGATATTACTTTATGTAATATTATATTGTAACACATGATTTTGGTTAAGTTATAGAGAGTACAATGGTTTAGGCCTTTAGTTACAATACTGGCCACCTATAAATTCATGATGAAATGAAATTCCCAATGCAGAAGCGACAACACTCACTCATGCTATAAATAAGTTCCAACAAATTTAAAAATACTACCAAAAAAAATTATATATTAAATATATTTTAAAAACTAATTTGAGATTAATTTTTGATAAAAAATTTTGTAATCATTATTAAAAAATTAAATTTTTTATTTTTAAAATTTAGTAATTTTTGTCAAGTGAATTGAAAAATATTGTGAATAATCATATTTTTTTAAAAAATAAAAAAATTTAAAGATCAAATTTTATCTTAATTTTTTCTGTATAATTTCTAAATATTTATTCAAATATTGCCACAAAAATTTAAATTTAGTGAATAAGTCATTTGCAAAATATAAAAGTTTTTTTTTGTTAGTTACATAAATTATAATATGTATTAGTTCCTTTTTATCCTATTTTTAAATAATTCATAGACTATTTTGTCCTATCAAAAATTTTTGTTGTGAGTGACTGAATCTTTCGTATACCAAATTAATAATTAACTCGAAAATAAAAATTAATAAAAAAAAGTAGGCTTTAATGCTCACGCTGTATAAACGTTTTGTGGTTTATATATTAATATTTTTATTTATATATAATAGCAATATGGAAATAAATAGGTATAAACAAGTGTATTAACCTGTGCCATGCACGCGAGAAAATTAAAATTATAATTTTAAATTATTTTGTTAAGATTAATTTAAATGATAATAATTTGATTAATAAAAATATAACATGTTATGTATTATTTATTTTTTTTTAATCTAGTGTTAAATATATTAACTCTAAAATAGTTATTAATTGGTTTTAGTAATCTACTTTTTTCAATAAATCAAACATATATACTCAATGTGACCATAAATAACTTAATAATATTTAGACCTATCAACAAATTTTTATATGTTGTTTTACAGTCAAGTAAGACCATATCAAAATTAGCTCAAAATAAATAATAAATTATTAGAGAATTCTAATGCACAAAATTTTCTAATAAATAATAAATAATTTAAATCTACTAAAAAATAACTCAACACTTTTCTTTGATGCCTGCAAAACAGATACTTGAAATAATATTATATCAATGTTAGTATACAGTTTTACAATCATCGACCGTATTTACTATACATGACTCCTTCTTAAAAGTTATTCTACACACGTGTACAGTCGGAAGATAAATTACTGGACTTTATTTTATTTTTTTAAATTATTATAATTATGCATTATTCATTAAATGCTAATTGTAATATTGTAATATAATTATTAATAAAGATATTTTTCTAAAATAAATTTAGAAGAGAGAATAGTACTTTCATTTTGGAGGAAAAATGAATTCATGAGAAATTGACACCTCACTTTTATTAGTTGATAATGTATTAAATATTGATTTTATATAATTATAATAAAAATATTTTTCTAAATTAGTATAATCATGCATTATTCGTTAAATGTTAATTGTAATATAATTATAATAAATATATTTTTCTAAAATAAATTTAGAAAAAATAGTGATTTCATTTTAGAGAAAAAATAAATTTATAAGGAATTAACACCTCACTTTTATTAGTCGGAGAAAAAATCCGGTTTTAGTATATTTTGTCATTATTATACATTTTTCTCTAATTATATATCCACTGTTTTCTTTTCTTTGTTTCAGCATTTTGAACCTGGGTTTAACTTCTCGTAGTTCTCACTTCTTAGTCATTCTATTAGATGTAGTTAATAACTATTGAAATTCTTCGATTAATATAGGAGACAAATATATTATTATATGATAGAATTAATATGAGTATATTTTATTATTAAATAAACAAAGTTAATATAAAATAAAATTATACATAAAAAAGCAAAGAAAATAAAATTAAAATAGAAAAGTGATAAAAAGATTATTTTTATAATTTTGTTTTATCATTTTTATGTATAGAAGATTAGAAAATAGTAAATTTTTAACTAAATTAATTTATATTTGTTGTATTCAATTTAAATAAGTAATAAATTATCTTATTTTAATTTATTCCTTAAATTTATATATCATAAAAATTAAATCAAATAATTAATATACATAATTTTAAATTGTGTGATACTTAAATATCTATTCAAATCAATTAGTTGATATAATTAATTCATCATAATGAATTGTCTTTAATGAGTTAAACAAAATAAAGCAGAAGCATGCTACGTTGATTCTATTGTTAAAGGTAAAAATTCGATTTTTATATAATATAATAGATAGAACAGATAATATAATAGACGGCAAGAAAGAGAAAGATAAACATTTTAGATCCTAAGTTGTTTCATTTGGATGTTGCAATGTGGGTATCACATTATTTTACTTATTCTACCCTATGGACTCTTTTGTAATTTTATTTCAGTATCAATGGAATTTCACTACCTTTGAGTACTAAATTAAAATTCAAAATGAAACTAAAAAAAAAAGTAAAGAGTATAAAATTATTGATTGAAAAACACTCTAAATAATGAAAAGTCAAATTAAATTTAATATTAAATTCATTAATATGAATTTAATTTTATATAATAGTTAGATAATAGATTAGTAAAAACAAAAGAAAGAATGGCTTTAATTAGTATTTGATAACATATTCATTTAGAATAACTAAAAAATATAAAATTATGATATTATTAAAAATAATACATTTTTATGTTAAAAGAATTATATTTAAATAAAATATTTATAAAATATAAAATTTAGAGTAACATAGCTTCATGAATATTAATCATTAATCAATTATGAACAAACATAAAATTATAATATAATTTATTTATAAAAAAAAATCAATAATTAATATTAATAAATATAAAAATCATCCAAACAATTTGATTAAAAATATGAGTGGTTAATTATTATTCATTATTAATAATATTTTGTTCATAACAAAAACTGAAAATATAATTATTCATATTTAGATTTTAGAAAAATAAACGTATAAGTAACAAATGATCTATTTTATCGTGTATATTATAAATTAATAAATTAAACTAAGTGATGTAATGAATTATAATCAATTAATTGGTATAAATTATAATAAATTATATGATATTTAAAAAGAAAATAAAATGAATAAAAAATAAAAAATAGAAGAATAGAAGACTACAATAAAATAAATTGAATGTGAGTTTTTTTTTTACAAATTTTATATCACATCCACTTCAATAATAATAAATAAAAATACATCAACTTAATATCTAAGAGAAAATGATGAGATAAAATCATAACACAATTTTAAAATAAAAGCTTAAATTAAACCATAATATCATTGCACAACACAAATTGAAAGTAATTTTACACTACAATATACCACACAAATAGGTAAATGACTTAAGCTTAATTACGAATTTTTTTTATTTATGCATACATGATAATACCATGGTCTATAAATGCTTGATGGATAACATATCATATATTGCTTTGAATGATGAGCACGGGAGTTGAAGAGTGTGTGTTAATTTGTGTCCATGATAGTTGCCTTCTTGTGACGACTCCTCATAGGAAGAAAAAAAAATTGTTGTAAAAGCTACTCAATAAAAGAGTAATTGGTAAATAAATGATATTTTCTTCTAGCCTATATGATCTTTTATTGTGGTAAAATAAAAATGGAAGGAATAAAATTTTGTATTTTTATATTAGAAATAAAATTTGATATTTATCCTAATAAAATTAAATAACTAATTAGTTATATTTAAATAAATAAAATAAAAATATTTTTAAGAATTAATCAAATCAATTAGTCAATACAAATAATTAGTATAATTAATTTTATTTGATTTATTGAATTCAAAAAATAAATTAGAAAATAATTGATTGAATTAATTAGTTGATATAATTAATTTATTATAATTGATTGGATTTAATGAATTAAAAAAATAAATAGAAAAACATAGGAGATAATGATTTTTGTTAACTAAATTAATATGTATTTATTGTATTTAATCAGTATAAGTAACAAATCATCTATGTTATTATGTATCTTATAAATTAATGAATTAAAATAATTGATATAATAAATTACAATTATTTGATTGACATAAATTATAATAAATCATGTGATATTTAAATACCTAATTAAATTAATTAGTTGATATAATTAATTTACTGTAATAAATTGTATTCAATGAGTTATAAAAAATAAATTAAGAAACACGCTAAGAAGTATGCTATGCCCATCATGAAGTGCAAAAATTCAATTTTTATATAATAAAAATATACATTCTTATATATGTTATAGAAATATGATTTGATTCCATTAACTTGCTTATTTTTTTTAACTTGCCACTTATATTTAGCATGAAATTTTAATTTTTCTAAAATAAATTTAGAAGAGATAATATTACTTTCATTTTGGATAGAAAATAAATTCATGAAGAATTGACACCTCCCTTTCATTAGTTGATAATGCATTAAATATTAATTTTATATAATTATAATAAATATATTTTTCTAAATTAGCATAATCATACATTATTCATTAAATGTTAATTGTAATATAAATATAATAAAGATATTTTTCTAAAATAAATTTAGAAGAGAGAATAGTGTTTTTATTTTAGAAGAAAAATGAATTTATGAAAAATTGACACCTCACTTCAATTAGTCAGAAAAAAAATACAATTTTAGTATATTAAGTAGAAGTATGTTATTATTATTGTTGTTGTTGTTGTTGTTGTTGTTGTTGTTGTTGTTGTTGTTGTTGTTATTATTATTATTAAAATAATTAAAAATATTTCCGATTGATAATTGATAAGTAGTTTAATAATGTATTAAATATGGATTTTATATACTTATAATAAAGATATTTTTCTAAATTAGTATAATTATGCATTATTTATTAAATGCATTCATTTTGGAGGGCAAATGAATTCATGAGAAATTCACACCTCACTCTCGGAGAAAAATTTTAATTTTAATATATTAAGTAAATTATATAAATAGAAATACTTGCTAAGTATATATAAAAGAGGAGATATATAATTATATATAATATAATTGCTATATATGTAACAGATATAAATTGTTATAATTATAGAGACTTACTATAATTATATTAAATTTAATTATGAATGTAAATAAATAAAAGTGATAATAATTAATATTATTTTTTTCTTTTTATATTTAATATTTACTGTAAATACAAAAAATATTGAGAAAAAAGTAGATACTGACTTTATTTTATTTTATTTTACTTCATTGATTTCTTTACTAAAATTAATGGAGAAAAAAATCTTTATGATTATATATCAATCTCAATCACAATATATAAGATGAATCGGTTGAGCAACTAACAAATTTAACGAGTAAATGTTATTTTTTATTTATGAAAAAAATGAGGTAACATGCATGCGTATATTAATATAAGAAAAATATATACTCACAGCTTTAAAATCTTCAAAAATATTTGATTGTATTATCTTTCAAGGCAAAAAATTCATCTTTTATTTTTATTAAATATTTATATTAATTCAATTAAATGAATATTTTAATAAAATAAAAGATTATTATTATTATTATTATTATTATTATTATTATTATTATTATTGAATAATAACAATAATTATTGTTATTAATATTAAATTGGTTATTAATATATATATTGAATTATCATTAATATTAAATTAGTTATATATATATATATATATATATATATATATATATATATATATATATATATATATATATATATATTGTTCCTTCTACAATCGTGCAATAATATTTCCTTTTATTTGTTAATTAATTAAACTTAATTATTTATATTAAATATATTTAATGATTACTAAAAATTAATCGTATAATTATTATTATTAATAATTAATTTATATTTCTCTAAAATATAATTTTTTATCTTTTTTTATTATTATTATTATTAATATATAGGTCACTATTAAGATAATAACTTGTTACTAATAAAATTTTAGGATAATGAATAAAAAATAAAATTATATTAATATAAATAAAATTAATATAATTAAAATAGTTAAAAATATTTCTGATTGATAATTAGGTTAATAATGCATTAATTATTGATTTTATATAATTATAATAGAGATATTTTTTAAATTAGTATAATTATGAATTATTCATTAAATGCTAAGTATAATATTATTATATAATTATAATTAAGATAATTTTCTGAAATAAATTTAAAAGAGATTATTATAGTTATAATAAAGAGATTATCTTAAATTAGTATAATTATGGATCATTCATGAAATACTAATTATAATATAATTATATCAATTAAAGATAATTTTTAAAAATAAATTTAAAAGAGAGAAATAGTGCAATCATTTTGGAGGAAAAATATATTCACGAGAAAATGATATCTCACCATCATAAGTTGGGGGAAAACTCAGTTTAGTATATTAAGTAGATTTGTATAAATTATAATAAATTATATAACATTTAAAAAGAAAATAAAATGAATAAGAAGAAAATAAAAATAAATAGAAGACTACAATAAAATAAATTGAATGTGGGAATTTTTTTTGGTATATTTTATATCACATCCGTTTCAATAATAATAAAAAAAAATACGTCAACTTGATATCTAAGAAAAAATGATGAGATAAAATCATAATACAGTTATGAAGTAAAAGCTTAAATTAAAACACAATATCATTACACAACACATATTGAAAGTAATTTCACACTACAATATACCACAAACAGATAAATGACTTAAATTTAAATACGAAACATTTTTTATTTATGTATACATGATAACACCATGGTCTATAAATACTTCATAGATAGCATATCTTATATAACTCCGAATGATAAGCACGAAAGTTGGAGAGTGTGGTAGTTTGTATCCACGATAGTTGCCTTCTTGTAATGACGCCTCATAGGAAGAAAAAGAATTGTTAGAAAAGCTATCAAATGAAAGAGTAATTGGCAAAGGAATGATATTTTCTTCTAGCATACATAGTCTTTTATAGTGAAAAAAATAAAAATGGAAAGAATTAAATTTTATATTTTTATATTAGTAATAGAATTTGATATTTATCCTAATAAAATTATTATTATTATTATCAATATAAATGGGTTAACAACTTGCCACTAATAAAATCATTGGATAATGAATAAGAATTAGAAGGATATCAATATAATTAAAATATTTAAAAATATTTTTGATTGATAAGTAGTTTAATAATGCATTAAATTTTGATTTTATATAATTATAATAAAGATATTTTTCTAAATTAGTATAATTATGTATTATTCATTAAAATAATTAAAAATATTTTTTATTAATAATTGATAAATAGTTTAATAATGAATTAAATATTGATTTTATATAATTATAATAAAGATATTTTCTTAAATTAGTATAATTATACATTATTTATTAAATGCATTCATTTTGGAGGAAAAATGAGTTCACGAGGAAGTGACACTTCACTTTCATTAGTCGGGAAAAAATCCAGTTTTAATATATTAAGTAGATAAGTAGATTTATTATATATTATTAAAATCAGTTTTCTTTAATTAATAGTATAGCTGAAGGGTTGATGTGGTATATTTGTGAAAGTATTTTCTGTTTATTTTATTTAATTTATTTAAATATATTAATTAATTAATTACTTAATTTAATTTGATTGAGATAAATATTTTATTTGTTCATATTAATTATAATTATGGACAATTTACTCATTTAAATTGTTTGAAAAAATACGTTACTATATTGCACGTACACTCTGTCGTGATTTACGTTAAATAGTGTACGTGCAGAAATTGCTGCATCCTGTGGTGATTTATCTTGTGGTGATTTATGAAGAAATTGGTGTGCGAAGAAACCAAATTTTATTAATATATATCTATTGTAAATTAATTATTGGAACGTCAAACTAAAAGATAATATTATAAAAAATAATAAAAAATAGTTTATTTTAGAATTGATATACATATATTTGTTTTATTTAATTTTTTTAAATATATATTAATTGATATATATTAATAAAAAATAGTTTATTAATATATATTTGTTTTATTTAATTTTTTTAAATAAAATTTTTTAATAAATGTTGTATTGTACTTTTTAAAGTACTAAATATACATTTTCTAAATTAAATACTTCAACAAGGTTAAGCTTTTAATATTTTGCAGTATATTTATTAAAAAATTTTAAATAAGGTTAAGCTTTTAATATTTTATAGTATATTTATTAAAATTTTTTAAATATTTATTTTAAATAATAGTGACGAGTGTGTTTAGAAAACATAATCTTAGTAAGATCCATCCATAAATAATATTTTTAGCAATTTCATTTAAAAAAAATCTCACTAAGAAAATTATAGAGATAATTAACGTGGTTCTTTTCCAAAATTTTAAGAAGCTCCTCAATTTAAAATTGTAAATCAAATATATAATTGTTTTGGGGTTTAGGATTTACTTGAAATTGGGTGATTGGGATCAAATGGAAGGCCCAAACGTTAAAGGATGGTGATTTCCGATTTGTTCGCGTCCAGAAGCCGACGTCCGAGTTGTATGAATACGGTTGAATATGTGGGGGTGGTACCGGCAAGGTACTCCGATATTTAAGTTAGCAAATGATTAAATAGGTTTTGTGTATTGGAACTTATCTTTACCTAAGTGTGTCAGTGTATTTATAGGGGATGAACCAATAACTACCGTTGAAATAGTTCCACATCTGAGGGTGGATAACCGTCCCTTTATTTTAGGGTTGTTGAGATCTCTCTTTTAGAAGTAGGCGAGAGATTCTGGCAGCCAGTTACTCACGTAGTTAAGTGTGAGTTGCTTGTTTAATATGTTCCGACCTCGTAGAAGAGCTCGGATATGTGGACGAGGCCGTCCTACTGGATCGAGCCTTTTATTCGCATTGGGTCTGGCTTACATTTTGGGTCAAGGTATGAACAATGCCCATACTTGAGTCCGATCTCTTTATTTGAGTCGGATTCGAGTATTAGATAAGGTCAGAGAGTCGTAAATCGACAGTTCTTTTTCAAGTTATAAAACCAACGTGATTTGTATTAAAAACTGATGTGATCTCATGTTGTGAACCCTGTAGGCTTTTCAGCTTTGACACGTGGAGGACAGTAACATTGGTAACGGCTCATCTCTTTAATGAGTGGGTTATTTTACGACTTGCCCCTGACATCTTATAAATACTTTCCCCCTCTTTCTCTTTCTTCTTTTTCATCTTCTCTTCGAACTTTCACGCTTTCTTCATCCATACATCTTGGTGCTTTGGTGTTTCGCTCGCTCCATTTCTGCATACAACTTCCTTTTCTACAAAAAGGTTAGTTTCTTGCTGTATTTCTTCCTTCTTGGCTTTTACAGCATTTTCTTTGTTTCTGTTAAGTGAACTGAATGATTGAGAGGGAGACTCTGAGTAGGCTTTATTGTTCACAGTAGGAGACTTTGAGATTTTTATTCACAAGAATCGTTTCTTTTGTGGTTGTTGACTGTTCTTTTGCTTTATTTGGAGAGGACTGTTTTGTTTCGAACTTGTTTTTGATGATTTCTTTCCTCTACGTTGCAGGTATATCCCCTTATATATCTTTTCTTGTTTCTGAAAAAAATGTCTTCTCGAGTTTCTGAGGCTCTATTGGGATGGGTAGACTCCTCAGTCCTTTCTAAACATCCTATAGTAGATGGCGTCTTTATAACCGAACTCCGTAAACAACATAGGATTTGTAGTTCCGATGCTGACGAAATCAAGTACGAAATAGTGGCTCTTGACCCAGAGGACCGAGTTTGTTGTGGGAGAATTAACGACTCTGATATGCATTTTTTCTTTATGTATGACTGTCTGTTTACCTGTTTGGGAGTTACCTTTCCTTTCTCTGATTTTGAGATAGAGGTGTTGTCCCATTGTAGGGTAGCTCTTTCCTAACTTTATCCCAATTCCTGGGATTTTCTCAAAATTTATCGACTCGTCAGCCATGAACTCGGATTTTTTGTTTCTTTAAAAATCTTTTTCTATCTTTTTCATTTGACAAAGTCTTTTAGTGCTAAAAATAAGCAACAGTGGGTTTCTTTATGAGTTATTCAAGGCCGGAAAGTTTTTCCTATTTTCAACGAGTCGTTCCACGACTTTAAGAATTTCTTTTTAAAAATCCAAGCTGTTGAAGGTTATCATCTCTTTTTCTTGAATGAGAACAATGAACCTTTCTTTCCCTTGCACTGGGTAGAGATAGCCCCCGTGGAAAAATACAACCTAGTAGACTTGGAGGAGGTAGAGGAGGCGGTAGTTGAGTTTTTCCGAGAGGTTTGGGGCAGGCTCCAAACCTTGACACTAAGAGATTTCTTCTTGGATCTCCGAGCTTTATCCGGACCGAGCTAGGTAGCTTTTTTTTATTTTATAGGTTTTTTGTATTTTTTCGATTTGTTCTCCCAACTTGTGTGCTAATTGTTTCTCATTTTTTCTGAGAAAAAATGAAAAGTGGGTCAAAGACAGCCTATCTTAAAGTGTAGGAGGCAAAAAAGAATGCACGCGTCCGAGCTGCTCAGGTGCAGGAGGGCGGGATGTCGGCTACTTCTTCTCCTCCCAAGTCGGAGGCGGGGACGGCTTTTCTGGCTAGGTCGGTAAATTTTCTCACTCCTCCTCCTCATCCTCCTCCTCCTCCTCCTCCTCCTCCTCCTCCTTTTGTGCCTACTCCTCCCGTTCTTCCCTCCTCGGATCCTATTTCCAAGAAGCGTAAGACCTTGGAAGCTGGTGCCTCTAATGTTGGCGACACCAGCATTGATGGGGTGAAGTTCAGTAAGAAGCACATCATCCCCTATTGTTCTTTTGGAATGGATGATGATTCTATCCAAACTCACCTCCAGGTTTTGATCCGGGGAGGGATTCAGACTACGGGGGTTTACACCTCTCTTCTCGAGGAGTTGGAGAAGACTCTTTTGAGAGCGACTCAGCACTCTTTGAAGAATCTCCACGGGAGAATTGCCATGTATCAAGAAGATGAGAAGAGGCTGCAGGAGAAGAATGTTCGATTGAAGGAAGAACTCTCCCGAGCTCGGGAAAGAGAGAAGCAGTTAATAGGCTCCTGTGCAATGGCTGAGGGCTTGAAGGAGAAGGCTGAACAGAACTACATCAGGATTTTTTCGGCCAATATTGATTTGAAAAAAAAGAGATGGAACAACTTTGGGAGGGTTATCAGGACTTGGAGGACTCCATTGTTAAGGGCACTGAAGAGGGGTTCAGGGTGCTGAAACAACAGGTCGGAGTTATTGCTCCCGACTTGGACCTGTCACCTCTTCATCCTGACAAGGTTGTCAATAGAGAGATAGTTTTTCCACCTCGTCCTGAAATAGACTCCGAGTTGAAGACGGTGGGGCAACGTATAATTGAGTCCCCCCTCGTGAAGTAAAATTGCCGAGTTCTTCGGCAGCTCCTGAGGTGGTTCCAACTTCTAATGCCAAAGAGATCTCGCCGACCCCTCCGAGTCCTGCAGCTGAACCGATCTTCTCTCCTACTGACGACTCAAATCCTCTCCTTGGTCCAAAATGATGATGTTACTAAGGCCCGACTTGTGGGCTCTTTTATGAACACTTTATGCATTTTTGTTGATGGTTTCTAACACTTGGTCCTTTTTAATAGGATCTTTTAACAATAACTTAATCGTTTTTTGGTCCTTTTTGAATAGGACTTTTTAACAAAGTAGCTGTTTTTTGTTCATGCGGTGAAGCTTTTGTTGAGCTTTACTTTTACGAAGCTTTTGAGAAAGCTTTTGCCAGATGGTCTCTAATTAATTTCGCTATTATCCAGTGCAAGGCTTTTGAGAAAAACTTTTTGCTAAACAATCTCTATTTTGATAAGGCGTTTATGAGAACACCTTTACCTCCGATCCTCTAAGGGACTTTCGTATTTCTTGCTTTCCATTATTTTGTTCGCATACGTTCAACTTTGCTTTGCTTATTGAATTGTTTTCATAACATAAGTTATTTTTGCAATGCATTTTGCTCTGTTCGAGGCTTTTCGACTTATAAGTCAATTGCCTTTCATTGCTGAGTTGTTATGCTTGTCTTTTTACAACCTCTTTACATTTGTACCTCGTCATTTTATCTTGCCGACCACCTAGGTCGGGCAACGGATTTTTGCGCTTTTTCGAGCTTAAGTCGGTGCGTATCGTAGTAATGGTAAATGGAAATTCAAAAGAAAAAGATAATAAAGGGAGGGATATTATTGATGAAATGTAACTTTACAAGGATGCTTTGGCTACTAAGGGAATAAATTTCATTCCCTTAACCCTCGTTTTGATGCCTCGTTAAAACCCCTCCAGGAAAACCCTCTTTAGAAAAAAACCATGAAGTCGAAAAAAGGAGTATATCAGGGAGTGATGTTCGCTTCTAGTTGTAATATCTCTTCATATTGCAAGCGTGCCATGACCTTGGGAGCTCGGAACCTTCTAGGTCGGATACTTTATAGTAGCCCTTGCCCAAGACCTCAACTATCTTGTATGGTCCCTTCCAGTTTGCAGCGACTTTTCCTTCTTCCGACTTGTTCACCCCGATGTCATTACGGATGAGAACTAAGTCGTCTGAGGCAAAACTTCTTCGAATGACTCTTTGGTTGTACCTTGTTGCCATCCTTTGTTTTAACGCTACTTCTCTTATCCAGGCTTGCTTGGACTTCTAGGAGTAGTTCGAGTTTTCTTTGTGGGCTTGAACGTTTCCGACCTCATCGTAGAATCTCACCCTTGGACTTTGCTCATTGACCTCAACAAGAATCATGACTTCTATGTCATAAGCAAGTTAGAAAGGTGTTTCACCAGTGGTTGAATGAGGTGTAGTTCGGTAAGCCCATAGCACTTGAGGGAGCTCTTCCGCCCAGGCCCCCTTTACTTCTTGAAGTATTTTCTTTAATCCTGTCAATATAACCTTATTGGCTGCCTCAGCTTGTCCATTTGCTCGGGGATGCTCAATCGAAGTGAATTGGTGCTTGATTTTCATACTAGCCACCAAGTTCTTGAATGTAGAATCAATAAATTGTGTGCCATTATCTGTGGTGAAAGAGTGATCCCAAACCAGGTGATTATGTTCTTGTAGAGGAACCTCCGACTTCTCTGTGCTGTTATAGTGGCCAGCGGCTCTGCTTCTATCCACTTGGTGAAGTAATACTCTCCTACAATCAGGTATTTGACCTAATCTGGTGCTTAGGGAAACGCTCTGAGTAGGTCCAATCTCCATTTTGCAAATGGCCACGGAGAGGTTACACTAATGAGCTTTTCGAGGGGAGCGACGTGGAAGTTTGCATGTATTTGACCAGGCTGGAACTTTTTAACGAAGTCGGTAGCATCCTTTTGCAAAGTCAGCCAAAAGAACTCGACTCGTATCACCTTTCTGGCTAAAGACCTTGCTCCGAGGTGATTTCCACAAATCCCATTATGTACCTCTTCCAGGACTTCTTTTGTTTTAGAGGTCGGGACGCCCTTCAGTAATGGTGTAGATATCCCTCTTCTATAAAGGACATTCCGTACCAAAGTATAGTTCTGTGCTTTCCTTCGGAGTTTTTGGGCCTTCTTTTGCTCCTCGGGAAGGATGTCGAATTTCAGATATTTGACTAGGGGGGTTATCCATCCGAGGTCTAAGCCGGAGATAGGGAAGACGTTTGGCTTGCTATCCGTCTTTATGACTAAAGGCTCCTGGAGAGTTTCTTGTATCAGACTCATATTATTTCCCCTGGCTTGGTACTTGCTAGTTTGGAAAGAGCATCGGCTCTGCTGTTGAGCTCTCTTGCTATATGTCTAACTTCAGTTTCAAGGAACTGCCTAAGATGCTCAAGTGTTTTTTCTAAGTACCTTTTCATGTTGGGATCTTTTGACTGGTACTCTCCATTAATTTGGGAAGTTACTACTTGAGAGTCGCTGAAGAATATCACCTTGGTAGCACCAACCTCTTTGGCCAACTTTAGCCCGTCAATCAGAGCTTCATATTTAGCCTGGTTATTAGAAGTAAGAAACTCGAATTTCAAGAATACTTCTATTTGGGTTCCCTCTTAGTAGAACAATATTATACCAGCTCCGCTCCCAACCTTATTGGAGGATCCATCCACGTACAACTCCCATGTTGTGGAAGTTTCCACTTGGTCGCCTGTGTATTCTGCTATGAAGTCAGCAAGACATTGAGCTTTGATGCGTGAGCATCCTTTCTATCTTTTCCTAGTGAATTTACATTTGAATTACTAAGTTTAATCAAGATTTAATTACTTTTAGCCACTTTGATTGCTACTTTGAGTTGTTTGCAATTTCTGTTTATTTCAGGTAGCATTTGGATGGATTTGACAGAATTTTGTAGCAGAAAAGAAAGAAAGCGAATGATGCTGTCAACCCTGACCTCCTTTCACTCAAACAAAAATAACTTAAGCTATAGAGGTCCAATTGATGTGATTATAGTGGCATTGAAAAGCTAACTTTCAGAGCTTTCCAACGATATATAATAGTATACCCTTTTCTTTCATTTTGTTCAGCCATCTCCACGCCGAACTTGGCTCCTTCAAAGGGGAAATGCGCACACCATTCCACGCTGAACTTGGCTCCTTCCAAGTTCTGCGCCAGCTTGAAGACTCCAAAGGGGAAATGCACACACCATTCCATGCTGAACTTAGTTTAATCCAAGTTTGGCATGGATTCAAGGAAAACAAATGAAACACACTGCCTCATCCACGCTGAACTTGAGAATTTCCAAGTTCAGCATGGACCCTAATGAATCAAGTGGTCCCCAATTCGTCCAAAGGCTGCACGGTTCAATTTGAAATAGTTTTGATTTAAAATTTTATTTTATTTATATTTAGGAAAATATATTATTTAGTTTAGGAATTATATTTTACATTAATTAGGATTAGATATAAAAGGGAAAAGAATCAGCCCTTCGGGCTCTTCTCTTCTCTTCTACCTCATTCCGCATTTTATAGTTTTTACCTGAATCCTAGTTTTCTCTCTGAAACATGAGTAACTAAACCTCCACTGTTAAGGTTAGGAGCTTTGTCTATTGTATGGATTGATACTATTATTTTTCTATTTTAATTCATGTACTGATTTATAATTCAAAAATTGTTTTCGTTCTTTATCTTATGAATTGGGGTGGAATAGAAGTACGACCCTTGTTCTAATTGAGTTCTTGTATAACTTGGGAAAGTTCTTTACTTGAACAACAGCTTGAAAACATATTCTCCTAAATTTCTAATTATCTGGACTTAACGGGATACGTGACATATAATCCTCTTGTATTTGGGTAATTAGGGTTTTTGTGGCATATAAACTAGAATTGAACTTCAACCTCTAGCTGAAATTAAGTGACCAAGGAATTGGCGGTTGATGAATTTTAGAGTTGACTAAAAAGGTCTAAGAAATTAGGGTTTAGTCACATATAGTTTGCCATGAATTAAATCTTGCATGATTAAAATAGTTAGTGAAAAAAGTCAATCCGGAAAATAGATATTTCTGAAGCCTTAACTGTTTCTCTATATATTATTCACAACTTGTTTACTGCTTGCTTTCTGATATTCTGAACTACTATTTAGTGCTTTTGAACTCTCAAACACCATTTTCTATTCGTCTAACTAAGTAAATCACTTAACCATTATTGCTCAGTCCATCAATCCTCGTGGGATCGACCCTCATTCATCTGAGGTACTACTTGGTACCATTGTTGTCAGAACCGCACCGATCCGGCCGCTTGGACCGAAAAACCAGTGAATCGGTCCGGGTAGAACAAGGGACCGGACAAGGAAAAAAACCAATGTGAACCGGTTTAACCCGGTCGTTTCTAAGAAAAACAGCTGAATCGGCGAGTTTAAAAAACCGAACCGGTTCGATTTTTATTTTTTTTAAACGCCTTCCACGAAAACGACGCCGTTACCCCACTCTTTTTTTTTTTTTTTGGAAAAATTAAACCCCTAACGGATCCCCATTCTCCTTCACTCTCTCTGACTCAATCTCACAACTCACAAGTCACAGAGGCAAAGGTCTTAGCATCTCATTCTCTTACTCAGTTTGTCACTGCCACCGCACGTCGTTGGTTTCTTTGCATAGTCTTGTCGTCTCCTGTGCATCTCATCCACTGCGCCGTCACCTATGTCTGTGGTTTGCCTTCACCGCGTTGGCGCATCTCCTTGCTCTTATGCGTCTCTGTCATCATCGCTGCGTCATCGTTCGGCGTGCTCTCTGTTGCTTCTGCCTCCCCCTTGCCAGTTTTTGCTTTGTCGTGCTTGGTTGCCCTATTCTTTGCGCGTGTTCTGCCTCTGCCTTATGCCTGTCTTGTGCCTTCTCTATTTCTGCTTCTGGCCCTCTCCATCTCATGCCTCCTCTGACTTTGGCTCTATGATGGGAACAGATTGAAACACTGTGAGATAGTTCTGATTTTGGACTTATATTTTTTTGTTATTGTATATTGATTTTTAAAACTTGATTGTTGTTGTTTAATTGTAGATTTAGAATAAATAAATTAATGTTTATTAGAATTTATATAGAGTGACATTTTAAAGCAAATTTGAAAGCAATTGGAATTTGATGCTGGTGTTGTCGTTTTAAACTTTTGATGCTAATTGGAATTTGTATAGAATACTTGATTGTTGTTGGATTAAAACTTGATTGTTGCTTGTTTAATGTAAATTTAATACTTAATTGTTATTGTATAGAATACTTGATACTTGATTGTTGCTGGTTTAATATTTGATTGTTACTGATTTATTGTAAATTTAATACTTAATTGTTACCATATTAATATTTGATTATTGTTGTTTTAATGTAGATTTAATATTTGATTGTTATTCTTATTGCTACAGTTGCATGAGTGTTTAAATATAGATTTAATGTTAATCAGAATTCTTTTATTAGCTATTTTTAGAAATTAAAATTTGTTGGTAGAATGTTAGTGGAGATCTTTTTTTAATATAGATTTAATGTTTATTAATTGATTATTTTATATTTTTATTTAAATGGGACCGGGTTAATCGGTTCAACCAGTGACTCAACGGTTGAACCACTAATTGTTCTTACCCTAGGTCGAGCTGTCTGACCCGAGATGTTCTACAGACAAAGCGACCAACCTCTTTAGGTCAAGCGGACCGACTTCTTCGCAAAGAACTCGGTCCAAATCGACAGGAAAGCCCAAAGAAGGGCCCAACTCAAGGAATACGATTCCGATCCAAGGGCAGCCCAAGCCTATAGAGATAAGGGCGGTTCCATGGAAGATAAGCTGACCTCGACAAAAGATAAGATAAGATAAGATAACTAACTTATCTTATCTAAAGAAGGTCACATCTCACCATTATAAATACACTGGAGCACCCAGGTATAACTGATACTCTGATTCTACTCAATACCTGTTTAATACCCATGCTAACTTAAGCATCGGAGTCCCTTACAGGTACCCCCACCCTTCGGTGACAAGGGATCAGCAGCATTCTTAGTTCCACAAGTCGGACACACCAGCTCCGGCTGCTACACACCTGCCAGACACGTCGGCTCCGACCAGCACAGAAGTTATCGTCCGAGATCAACCTACAGTTTCAGGTAAACCCTCGGAACATTGGCCATGGAAGATAAGCTGACCTCGACAAAAGATAAGATAAGATAAGATAACTAACTTATCTTATCTAAAGAAGGTCACATCTCACCATTATAAATACACTGGAGCACCCAGGTATAACTGATACTCTGATTCTACTCAATACCTGTTTAATACCCTTGCTAATTTAAGCATCAGAGTCCCTTGTAGGTACCCCCACCCTTCGATGACAAGAGATCAGCAACATTCTTAGTTCCACAAGTCGAACACACCAGCTCTGGCTGCTACACACCTGCCGGACACGTCGGCTCCGACCAGCACAGAAGATATCATCCGAGATCGACCTACAGTTTCAGGTAAACCCTTGGAACATTGGCGCCATTGCCGGGGATCCTGGAAGTCATCCCATCACCATGGCGGATGACCATGACAACGACCATGATTCAGGTTTGGAAGATAGAAAGCCGCACAAGAACGTGGATGTTACACTCAAAGATACTCTGGAGCCCAACGGGGACAAAAATTCATCAAATCCAGGAGTGATAGAGGTGCTTCAAGATCGATTAAAGCAACTCGAGAAAGAAGCCCAACACCAACGCGAAAAAGAAGAGGATCTGCATCGGGAGATAAGGCGACGCCGAGAATTAGAAGATAAACTTGTAAAACTCGAAGCCGATCTCAAAACTAAAGCTACTCGATCCACTCCAGAGGATAGCTCTTGCAAGGATCAAGATCCATTCACCAAGGAAATTATGAAGACCAAAATCCCAAAGGACTTCAAACTTCCGGATATGAATCTGTATGACGGCACTTCAGACCCCAACCATCATCTTAGCAATTTCATAAGTAGAATGTACCTCACTGATGCCTCGGATGCAGTTTTCTGCAAGGCCTTTCCAACAACTCTTACCAAGACAGCCATTAGATGGTTCGACAGCCTACCTCCAAAGTCCATCTCAAGCTTCGACGACCTGGTCAAAAAGTTCTTGGCCAGATTTTCCATACAAAAAGATAAGGCTAAACACGCACCCAGCCTACTAGGAATCAAGCAAGGAGATCGGGAGAGTCTTCATAACTACATGGAAAGATTCAACAAAACATGCATGGGCATACAAAGTCTACCAACAGAAGCTGCCATTATGGGCCTTATAAATGGCCTACGAGAAGGACCGTTTAGCCAATCTATATCAAAGAAGTACCATGCATCCCTGGACGGAGTACAAGAACGGGCGCAGAAGTACATCAAGATGGAGGAGAATTCTCGACTTGGGGAAGCCTCGAGGTTTGGTTCCGCCTACCGAGATAAAAATAAAAAATCCAAGAAAAAGGAAGATCGCTCCGGGGAAAAAATCAAAAAATATCATAACTACACCCCTCTTAGGGTATCCTTGGTAGGTGTTTACAAAGAAGTCTGCCATACAGAAAAAATACCCCCAACTCGGCCACTCAAAGGCAAAAGAGGAGGAGGAAATCGGAACGAATACTGTGAGTATCATCGAGTCCAAGGACATTCCACTAACGAATGCTTTGACTTGAAAAATGTCATAGAAAAATTAGTAAGAGAAGGAAAACTAGATCGGTTTTTGGCCAACCGGGACGAAGAGCCAAGAAAAAGAAGAAGGGATGAAGATGTCGGACGGTCTGAGCGATCACCTCGCACACCGGAGAGACACGTCCACGTGATACACGGCAGATTTGCGGGAGGAGGAATCTCCAAATCATCTCGCAAGCGACACCTCAAAGAAGCATACCATGTCAAAGGAAAGAAGGAGGCGCCAGACATCCCAGCAATCACGTTTACCAAAAAAGACGCATCCGGAATCATCTCAGGACACGACGACTCTATGGTCATCACTATCATACTGGCAAACGCCAACCTCCACCGTACATTAATTGACCAAGGAAGCTCCGCCGACATCTTATTCAAAACTGCCTTCGACAAGCTCGGCTTAGAAGAAAAAGAGCTAAGAGCATACCCGTACAGCCAGTTCGGACTTGGGGATACCCCAGTACAACCACTGGGATACGTATCGCTACATACAACCTTTAGAAAGGGGAACCAATCCAGAACACTCAAGATAGACTACATTGTGGTCGACATAAGCTCAGCCTACAATACCTTAATAGGTCAGACAACGTTAAACCAACTCGGTACAATAGTTTCAACTCCACATCTATGTATGAAATTCCCAACTGCAGAAGGAATAGCTACAATAAAAGCAGATCAAAAGATGGTGCGTCGCTGTTATAACGAAAGTCTAAACCTCAGAGGCGAAGGAGGAGAGTTCCACACAATCGAACTTGGTGGAGTTCAGAGGCAAGAAGAACTCTGTCCACAACCCGAAGGTGAAGTAAAGAAAGTTCAGATCGGAGACAACTCGAATAAGACAACTAATATTGGCATGATCTTGAAAGGAGATGCAAAGGAATCACTCATACAGTTCCTACGAGATAATGTTGATCTCTTCGCATGGAAAGCTGCCGACATGCCAGGCATAGATCCCGAACTGATGAGCCACAAGTTGGCAGTCTATCCGGGATCCCGGCCAGTACCACAAAAACGAAGAAAACTCGGGCCAGAACAGTCTCAGACTGTAGCAGAACAGGTGCAAGCACTACTAGAGGCAGGGTTCATAAGAGAAGTTAAGTTCCCACTATGGCTAGCAAATGTCGTCTTGGTGAGAAAGTCAAATGGGAAGTGGCGAATGTGCACCGACTACACCGACCTCAGCAAAGCCTGCCTAAAAGACCCTTATCCACTCCCAAGCATCGATGCTCTACTAGATGCCTCATCGGGATATAAGTATCTCTCGTTTATGGACGCATACTCGGGGTACAACCAGATCCCAATGTATCCACCGGATCAAGAAAAAACCTCATTTTTAACACCCAAAGCAAACTATTGTTACATCGTAATGCCTTTCAGCCTTAAGAACGTGGGAGCTACTTATCAGAGGCTAATGAATAAGGTCTTCACAGATCACATCGGAAAAATCATGGAGGTCTACGTGGATGACATGCTGATAAAGACACAAAGTGAAGAAACATTACTGTCCAACTTGGTTCAAGTATTCGACACCATACGGAAGCATGGCATGCGACTTAACCCAGCTAAATGCACCTTCGCCTTGGAAGCAGGTAAGTTCTTGGGCTTCATGCTCACACAAAGAGGAATCGAGGCAAATCCAGATAAATGCCAGGCCATACTCAACATGAAGAGCCCAACCTGCGTCAAAGAGGTACAACAACTCAATGGGAGATTGGCGGCCTTGTCCAGATTCCTAGCAGGGTCAGCGATAAGATCCCTCCCTTTCTACGCTACTTTAAGGAAGGGAAAGAACTTCGAGTGGACAACGGAATGTGAGCAAGCCTTCCGAGACTTCAAAGAATTCTTGGAACTGCCACCTATCCTATCTCGACGACGAGAAGGAGAACCACTCATATTGTACCTCGCAGTAAGAAGCCGGGCAATAGCCTCAGCACTAATTAGAGAAGACGAGGGTGGGCAACAACCTGTTTACTTCATTAACAAAGCACTGCAGGGGTCAGAACTGAACTACCAGAAAATAGAGAAGTTTGCATACGCTCTCATACTCACATCCCGACGACTTCACCCGTACTTCCAAGCGCATACCATTAAGGTTCGGACCAACCAGTCCATAAAGGGGATATTGCAGAAAACAGATCTAGCAGAAAGAATCTTACAGTGGGCAATCGAGTTGTCCGAGTTTGACCTCCAATACGAGGCGCGAACAGCCATTAAATCACAATACCTAGATGACTTCATTGCAGAATTCACAGACACCCCGGAGATCCCCATAGAGTGGAATATATACGTGGACGGCTCCTCGAATAAAATCAGAAGTAGTGCAGGTGTGATAATCGAAAGCAACCAAGGAACCCAACTTGAGCTTTCCCTCAAATTCGGATTCTCGGCCTCAAACAACCAGGCAAAATATGAAGCGTTATTAGCTGGTTTGAAGCTGGCTAGAGAAGTTGGAGCTCGGAAACTCAACATCTACAGCGATTCATAAGTCGTTACCTCACAAATAACAGGGAGCTACTAAGCCAAAGATCCTACAATGAAAAAGTATTTGGATAAAACTAAGGAACAGCTCAGACAACTCGGGGAATATAGGATCTGCTACATACCCCACGAGCAAAACGTCCGAGCTGACGCACTCTCAAAACTAGCCAGCACCAAACCAGGGGGCAACAATAGAAGCCTCATCCAGGAAATACTGCAGAACCCATCAATATCGGGAGAAGAAAAAGTCCTAGCCATAACAGGTCGGGATCAAGGATGGATGACCCCCATAATTAATTACCTCAAAACAGAAGCTCTCCCTACAGATGAAAAAGAGGCAAAGAGGTTAAAAAGGGAGGCACAGTACTACACCATCATAAACAACACCATGTACAAAAGAGGGATCTCAATACCATTGTTAAAGTGCGTACCGACCTCCAAAACAAAGGAAGTCTTGGAGGAAGTACACAGCGGCATTTGCGGCAATCATCTTGGAGCGTAAGCTCTCATCAAAAAGGTACTTCGGGCGGGATTCTATTGGCCAAATCTACGAAAGGAAGCTACAGAATTTGTAAAGACATGTCGACCATGCCAGAAGTATGCCAACTTTAACATCGCCCCGTCGGAAAAACTCATCAGTGTAACCTCACCCTGGCCATTTGCAAAGTGGGGACTCGATCTTCTCGGACCCTTTCCACAGGGATCGGGACAAGTAAAATTCCTCATAGTAGGGGTAGATTATTTCACAAAATGGATCGAGGCAGAACCCCTAGCCAACGCCACTGCTCAAAGAAGTCGGAAATTCCTATATAGGAACATCGTTACAAGGTTTAAGGGTCCCATACTCCATCACCACACACAATGGCACCCAATTCACAGATGCAGGCTTCAGAAAACTAGTGGCCGACTTGAATATAAAACACCAGTTCACCTCCGTCGAACATCCCCAAGCCAATGGACAAGCCGAAGCGGCCAACAAAGTCATATTGGCCGGGCTGAAGCGGAGACTGCAAGAAGCAAATGGAACTTAGGCCGAGGAACTTCCACAAGTCCTATGGGCGTATCGAACAACCCCCCATTCTATTACAAACGAATCACCATTTCGATTAGCATACGGAGTGGAGGCAATGATTCCAATAGAAGTCGAGGAAGGGTCTCCCCGAGCAGTCCACTACAGTGAAAAAACCAACTCTCAACTTCAAAGAGAAGAGCTCGACTTACTTCCAGAAATCCAAGAAAGAGCTCGGATCAGAGAAGAAGCACTAAAGCGGCGAATGGCTTCCAGGTATAATCAAAAGGTAGTGCCAAGAGGTTTTGCTGAGAATGATCTCATCTTAATCCGAAATGATATTGGAACAATCGACCTGGAGAAGGAAAGCTGGTAGCCAACTGGAAAGGACCCTACCGAGTCACAGAAGTGCTCGGGAAGGGCTACTACAGACTGTCCAAACTCGAGGGACGAGAACTCCCCAGATCATGGCACGCCTGTAACCTAAGAAGGTACTATAGCTAGGACAGGTAAAAGATCTCATCACAAGATGCATTCTTTTTCCTAAAAAAGTTTTTTAATGAGGCGTCAAGATTGAGATTTAATCCGACTTAAGGGTACGGAAAACTCCCGCATGTATATATTTGCACTTTCTTTGAATAAAATACATTTCAGATATTCTACAAATTCCCAAGACGCATTAATCTAAAGCATTCATCATCCGATTATAAAGCAACGGATCAACAGAAAGTGAAGAACAGATTCACTGTACAATCTTGATAGGAATGATCGACTGACAAAGGTGAAAATGCGATTCACCTAAATGACGATCAAACCGGGACAAAAACCACCATCTACAAATCGGCAAAGATGAACACAGAATAATGCAAGAAGTTATCGAAAGTGATCCCAAAAAGAACCTGACGAGGTCTTATGGATTGCTATATAATAACTTAAAAAGACTGGCCGACACTAAAAAGTCAGACCAAGTCAACCCAAGTTATCAGTAAATCCCTGGAAAGAGGTCTGGCCAACCCTATTAAAGAGGAATTGCCATAACTTAGAAGAGATCGACCTAACGAAGTCGGTCCCCTACAAGACAAGTTATAAAAGTAATTCCTGAAAGAGACCTGACAAAGGTCCAAGAAAGAGGATTACAAAAATAACTTAGAAGAGATCGACCTAACGAAGTCGGTCTCCTACAAGACAAGTTATTAAAGTAATCCCTGAAAGAGACCTGACAAAGGTCTAAGAAAGAGGATTACAAAAATAACTTAGAAGAGATCGACCTAACGAAGTCGGTCTCCTACAAGACAAGTTATAAAAGTAATCCCTTAAAGAGACCTGACAAAGGTCCAAGAAAGAGGATTACAAAAATAACTTAGAAGAGATCGACCTAACGAAGTCGGTCTCCTACAAGACAAGTTATAAAAGTAATCCCTTAAAGAGACCTGACAAAGGTCCAAGAAAGAGGATTACAAAAATAACTTAGAAGAGATCGACCTAACGAAGTCGGTCTCCTACAAGACAAGTTATAAAAGTAATCCCTGAAAGAGACCTGACGAAGGTCCAAGAAAGAGGATTACAAAAATAACTTAGAAGAGATCGACCTAACGAAGTCGGTCTCCTACAAGACAAGTTATAAAAGTAATTCCTGAAAGAGACCTGACAAAGGTCCAAGAAAGAGGATTACAAAAATAACTTAGAAGGGGACCAACATAAAGAAATCGGTTATGTGACGCTAAAAATACAAGCAAAAGCGAGAAAACCGAGAAACAAGTTGGACCCATACAGTCACGGCCTCAAAGGATCCAAGTTACAAACAATAAGTGCAAAAGCAATCCAAAGAGGTCAAGCAGCAAGATTCTAACACTCTCAGAAGCCAGAAGAGATACCATGTTAAAGCGCAATGGAAGCATAGTATAATAAAGCTTCAAGAGGCTACCAAAATCTACCTCAGAAAGCTACTTTTGTTTTTCAAAGTAAAAGTTGCCAGGTAGGAAACTAAAAAGCGTCAGCAGTTAAACAAAACAATAAAGTTCAAAAGCCCACAAACCGGGCTATTTACACAAATACTTAAAAAGAAGATCAGCAAAGATCGGGAGCCTTCCCGGTAGCATCAGTACGGGGAGAAGGAGGGCGAGTCTGAATAGGCACAGCATCTACAGTTCCATCATCCCGGTTCAGAATCTGACAATCCGGATCAGACATAACTAGAGGAACCGAGGAGGTCAACACCTTGATAGAAGGCACTGGGGGAGGTTCAACATCATCATCGGGATCATCTGGGACAATCTTGCCATCCTTTACTACGTTATCAAGACTAACCAGAGTCAAATTGGCATCAGGAGCAACAATCCGGAACTGCTCCATCAGGTTCTCAGAGGCGGCAGTCACGCTGCCCACAAGGTGACCCTGAAGCTCGGCATAATTAACCCGAGCAGTTTCCAAATCATCCCGGAGATGCATCAACTCCCTATAAGCTAAGACATAGCTATCCTTGTGCTTCAGTGCCATGTCCTCAGCCAACTTCAAAGAAGCAGCCAAGGCAATAGAGCTGGCCTTCTCACCCTCCAGTTCCTTCTCTACCTTTACCAACTTCACCTCCAACTCATCCTTCAGACCCTTGATCCGATCAAATTCTGATTTGGCCTCCTCCATGAAAGATTTTGTGGCATGAATCGGGATCCCCTGAACAGTTCGGAAAATAGCCGCACCCATATGTGCCATTTTCACACTACTTTTGGTGATAAAATCTAGATGCTGAAGAAGAGACACATCGTCCATGGAGAGCCCACCATAGGGGGCAATTTGCTGGTCAACAAACTCGACAGCATCAAAATCCGGGGTATCCAGGTTAAAGGGCTCGGATGTTTTTTACTTTTTTAAGGGAGGAGCACCAGAAGCAACGGCAGAAGTCTGTGGAGGATTGACCTGACAAAACCGAGGAGTAGGAATTGCTTTCCTCGGCTCGGGGGAACTCGACACAGGAGGCTTCATTGGGACCTGAGAAGATCCCTCTCCGGCCACCTTGCCCGAGATGTTCAGAGCAGCAGTTGCCTTCTTTGCCTTTTTAAAGGCCTTCATGGAGTCGTTGTTCTTTGACATCTCTGCAAATACAGAATCAGCCACAGTAAAGAGTTACAATTACAATAAAAGGAAGAAAAAATTAAGAAACAAGTCAGACAAGTACCCAAAACAGTCCAAACCAAGGACGGGTCATTCAAAAACCTTTTTGTATCAAGATGGGGTGGTTCCCCCCATAGATCCTCAAGAACAACAACAAAGGCACGCTCAACATCATCAAGCATCTCCCAGGTATAGCGAGACACTCTCACATCCCTCTGCCACTCTAGAGGGAAAGAAGGCTCATCATTTTCATCAAGAAAAAAGGGGCGGGCTCCCTCGACAGCACGAACCCTAAAGAAGTAATTCTTGAAGTCCTTAAAGGACTCATCATACATAGCAAAAACTTTATGGCCCTGGGCGGACCTGAAAGAAACCCAAGAAGCTTTCTTTTTTGAAGAACCGCCAGGCTTGGTGGAAACAAACAAATATAGGAAAAGAGTCTGAGAGGGTGTTACATCTAATTCTCGGCAGAGAAGCTGAAAATTTTTAATAAAACCCCAGGAATTTGGGTGAAGCTGGGATGGGGCAATATTACACAACCACAACAGGTCGGTCTCGAAAGCAGTAAAAGAAAAAGTAACGTTCAACTGACTGAAGAAGTATTCATAGGCATAGAAGAAGGGACGCTTCCTCTCGAAGGAAGTCAGAAAACAAACTCTCTTATCAGAATCAGGAGCAACAAGCTCATAATCCTCCTCATGAGCACTGTTACCACAAATCCTATGGCGCTTCCTCAGCTCTGTGCAAAATTCAGCATCTACAATAGAAACACACAATAAAACAAGGGAGTCCAGCCAATCGGACATCCCCTCGAGAACTCTGGAAGACATCTCTATAATGTTATTTCGAGAAGAGATGAGGCCAACTACTCCTACAAGTAAGAAAAGAAGATGGGGTTACTAAAAACATCTCGGACAAAGGAGAAAACAACTCAATACGATACAGGCGAACACACAGAAAAGGAAAACCCCAAGACTCAAACCAAAGTCCTGGGGCATCTTTTGGAGGCAATAATAAAGCAAGGTTTCTAGGAAAAATCTACTTCTCGCATCCTAGCACCTCTCAAAACAAGAAAAGAAGGCTTCAAATAACAAGCATTTTTCCATCAAAGCAAAACACAAAAAGTCATAAAAAACATTGCCTTACAGTCTAAACTAGCAAAAACCATCCCTAAAACATCAAACACGCCAAGCAGAGACCATTAAAGATGCAACCCTTTTCAGAATCAAGTAAAAGCAAAAAGGATCATGCAGAAGATGGAGAAACTCCCAGAACGCACATTTCAACAAATCTAGGGCACAATGGAAACAGAAAGATCCAAACTTTCTCTAAAAGGAGGATCAAAATCAAAACCTCATCACGAAAACAAAAACAAAGAGAAAGCACGAAATGGGACTAACCTGGAGACAAAAGAAGCTACGAGAAAGAAAAATGGAGGCACAGAAATGAAAGCTGCCCAGAAAATCGCCAAACAAAAGCCGCAACATAAGAAAGCAGAAGCACAAAACAGAGAGCGAAGAGAGCGGAGAAAAGAAGTTATGAAAAGGGCGAAGGAGAGAAACCGTTTTTGGGTTTTCAAAATCAAAAAATAAAGAGCCTAAGGGAAACAGGGCAATTAATGTTAAAATTAATGAAGGCATTAAACCCTCGCACGTTTCCAAAGTGCCGATACAAAAGCGCGCGCTTTTAGAGGAAAAACGTTCTACATTCAAAAGCTTCTACAAAGGAATCGACAAAATGCTTGAGTTCGGCTTCACTAGAGAAGGACCGAAGTCCAGGACTCGACCTCAACAAAAAGACCGAGCTCAAGCAGGGGCACTGTTCATACCCTGGGTCGAGCTGTCCAACCCGGGATGTTCTACAGACAAAGCGACCGACCTCTTTAGGTCAAGCGGACCGACTTCTTCGCAAAGAACTCGGTCCAAATCGACAGGAAAGCCCAAAGAAGGGCCCAACTCAAGGAATACGATCCCGATCCAAGGGCAGCCCAAGCCTATAGAGATAAGGGCGGTTCCATGGAAGATAAGCTGACCTCGACAAAAGATAAGATAAGATAAGATAACTAACTTATCTTATCTAAAGAAGGTCACATCTCACCATTATAAATACACTGGAGCACCCAGGTATAACTGATACTCTGATTCTACTCAATACCTGTTTAATACCCTTGCTAACTTAAGCATTGGAGTCCCTTGCAGGTACCCTTACCCTTCGGTGACAAGGGATCAGCAGCATTCTTAGTTCCACAAGTCGGACACACCAGCTCCAGCTGCTACACACCTGCCGGACACGTCGGCTCCGACCAGCACAGAAGATCTCGTCCGAGATTGACCTACAGTTTCAGGTAAACCCTCGGAATAATCCATTGACCCAATAGTCTGACCGAGTCGATCACCGGTTCGGTTCTGACAACTATGCTTGGTATGACCCGATGCACTTGCCAGTTAGTTTGTGGTTAGAAATTTCGCACCAAACTTTGATTGCTGTCGGAGTTTCATATTTCAGGTTGAACATAGATAGCTCTATAGCCCATTGAACTATCCTGCCTGCAACATCTACTTTTCGAAGGATTTGCTTCATGGACTGGTTCATTTGAACTGTTATGGTGTGAGTTTGAAAATAAGGCCGGAGCCTTCTGGACGCTACGATTAAGGCATATGCAAACTTTTCAAGTTTTTGATACCTTAATTCAAGTCCTTGTAGCGCCTTGCTAGTGAAGTAGATGGGATATTGTCCATCCTCATCTTCCCGTATTAATGCTGGCGCTGCAGCCTTTTCGGCGACAACTAGATATAATACGAGTTCTTCCCCTGCTTTTGGCCGAGTAAGGATAGGAGGTTGGCTCAGAAATCTTTTGAACTTCTCAAAGGCCTCTTTGCATTCAAGGGTCCATTCGAAGTGGCATCATTTTCTAAGCAGCAAGAAAAGTGGTAAGGATCTTAGTGCTGATCCTGCCAAGAATCTAGATAAAGCTGTAGGTCGGCCATTCAGCTGTTGAACTTCTTTTAAACAGGTTAGACTTTTCATTTCTAGGATTGCTCTGCACTTATCGGGGTTGGCTTCAATTTCCCTTTATGTTAGCATGAATCCTAGAAATTTTCCAGCTTCCACTGCAAAAGTGCACTTGGTGGGATTTAACGTCATCCCGTGCCCTCTTATGGTGTTGAAGACTTGTGAGAGGTCAGTCAGGAGGTTAGTCTCATCCTTGGTCTTTACCAACATGTCATCCACATACACTTTCATTAATTTTCGAAAGTGAGGTGCGAACACCTTATTCATCAGCCTTGATATGTGGCCCTTGCATTTTTTAATCCGAAAGGCATGACCACGTAGCAAAAGTTCGCTTTAGGGGTGATGAAGGACGTCTTCTCCTGGTCCGGCTTGTACCTTGGAATTTGGTTATATCTCGAGTAGGCATCCATGAATGACAAATATTGATATCCCGAACTGGAATCTACTAGGGCGTCAATATTAGGTATAGGATATGGGTCTTTTGGGTATGCTTTATTGAGGTCGATATAGTCGACCACATCCTCCACTTCCCATTTTGTTTTTTAACTAGCAGCACATTTGCCAACTAGGCCGGGTACTTGAATTCTCTGATAAACCCTACCTCTAGCAAGGCTTGCACTTGTTCTTCGACCACTTGAGCCTGTTCGGGTCTGAACTTTTGTCTCCTCTATTGAACAGGTCGGGATCTCGGGTAGACAGTCAGCCTGTGTGACATGAGCTCCGGATTATCCTAGGCATGTTGGAGGCTTTTCAGGCGAAGAGGTCAGAGTTCTGTTGTAGGTGCTTTACTAGTTCTTGCTTCAGATCTTGTGCTAGGTTAGCTCCTATGTTGGTGGTCTTTCCAACCTCTTGGCCAATCTGGACTTCTTCCGTCTTTCCTCCGGGTTGTGGTCGTAGTTCCTCTCTTACTCGGACTCCGCCGAGTTCAATGGTATTGACTTCCTTGCCTTTACCTCTTAGGTTTAGGCTCTCATTGTAGCACTTCCTCGCCGGCTTCTGATCTCCCCTGATGATAGCAATCCCTTCTTGTGTTGGAAACTTCATGCAGAGGTGAGGGGTGGAAACAACCACTCTCAGCCGATTTAACATCGTCCGGCCTATCAGGGCGTTATAAGTGGAGGCTACATCGACAACAATGAAGTCGATGCTTAAAGTCTTAGACTTAACTCCCCTTTCAAAAGTTGTGTGTATGGAGATGAAGCCTACTGGCGTGATAAGAGCATCCCCTAACCCCAACTTATCAAATGCCGGCTTGAATAATATATTGGCTGAACTCTCTTGATCCACCAGAATTCTGTGTAAGTGAGCATTGGCGAGGATCATTGTAATTACCGGATCGTCGTGCCCGGGTATGATTCCCTATCCATCTTTTTTGGTGAAAGAGATGGTTGGGAGGTCGGGTCCATCGCTCCCGACTTAGTAGACTTCTTTCAGATGTCTTTTCCGAGACGATTTGGTCAGCCCTCTTCCAGCAAACCTTCCTGATATCATATGAATATGTCGTTTTGGAGTCTGAGGGGGCGGGCTTCTCCATTCGTGGCCTTCGTCGTCTCTCTTTCTTTTCCCATGATTGTCCGACCTTTCCATGAGATATCTATCTAGCCGACCTTCTCTGACCAGCTTTTCAATCAAATTTTTAAGGTCGTATCAATCATTTGTGGAATGCCCATACAATTTGTGATATTCACAGTATTCATTACGGCTTCCACCCTTTTTGTTCTTAATGTGACGCGGAGGAGGAAGCTTTTCAGTATGACAGATCTCCTTATAGACATCCACTAAGGAAACTTCTAGAGGAGTATAAGTGTGATATCTTCTAGGCTTCTCAGGTTCGACTTCTTCTTTTCCCTTGGGCTCCTTTTCATTTTCCTTTGGCTGGTGGGGGTGCCCTAGTTACCAACTTGGTTCTCGAAACCTGGCATTTTCCACCATATTAATGTACTTTTCAGCTCGCTCTTGTACGTCGCTCAAAGAAGTTGGATGTCTCTTTGAGATGGATTGACAGAAGGGTCCTTCTCAGAGTCCATTGACAAGTCCCATTATTACTGCCTCCGTAAGCAGGTCTTGAATCTCTAAGCATGCTTTGTTAAACTTTCCATGTAGTCTCTCTGGGGCTCTCCAACCTCTTGTTTTACTCCGAGTAGATTAGGGCATGCTTGACCTTATATTATGAATTTAAAATCGCGTAAGAAACTTACGCGAGAGGTTGTCAAAGCTGGTGACCAACCTAGGGAGAAGGCTATCAAACCACTTCATGGTCGCCTTTGTTAAGTTCGTCGGGAAGGCCTTGCAGTGAGTAGCAGCCGATGCGTTAGCTAAGTACATCCGACTTTTGAAGTTATTGAGGTGATGCTTCGGGTTAGTTGTCCCGTCATACAGGCTCATATAAGGGCTTTTGAAGTTTCTGGGAACTTTAGCTCTCATGATATCTTCAGTGAACGGGTCTTCTTCCCCCAATGGGGTATCCTCCTGATCTGCGCGAGAATCCTTATTTTGGAGATTGGATTCCAGCTTCGAAAGCTTTTCTTCAAGCTCTTTTCGTCGTTCCATTTCTTTCCTTAGGCTCCTCTCCGCTTCATGCTGTCGCTCCAGCTCTTGTTCTAGTTGCTCGAGTCGACCTTGGTGGCCATGTAGTAACCCCATAAGGTCGGTGGAATGAGATTATCCCTCTCTTCCGGGCTGATGAACCTCAGAGGAGATTTCCTTTGGTCCCTGAGCACCTGAGGGGCCTTCACCACGCGGTCCCTCTGTTCTTGATAGAGGTATTATTGCTTGGTCATTATTGACCGTGTCCTGATGCTCTTGATCTGACTCAGATGCAATGTGCTCGTCTTCATGTTGGTCATCTACCATTGTGCATTGATCTCCGGGTCCCTGGCAACGGCACTAATGTTCTGGGATTTACCTGAAACCGGGTGATTGGGCTCAAATGGAAGGCCCAAACGTTGAAGGATGGAGGTCTCCGACTTGTTCGCGTCCAGAAGCCTCCGTCCGAGTTGTTGAATAGGTGGGGAGTGGTACCTTCAAGACACTCCGATGCCTAAGTTAGCAAAGGATTAAACAGGTTTTGTGTATTGGAACTTATCTTTACCTGAGTGTGTCAGTGTATTTATAGGGGATGAACCAATAACCACCGTTCAAGTAGTTCCACTTCTGATGGTGAATAACTGTCCCTTTATTTTAGGGTTGTTGAGATCTTTTTTCTAGAAGTAGGCGGAAGATTCTGGAAGGCAGTTACTTACGTAGTTAAGTGTGAGTTGCTTATTTAATATGTTCCGACCTCTTAGAAGAGGTCGGATATGTGGACGAGGCCGTTCTACTGGATCGGGCCTTTTTTTCGCATTGGGCCTGGGTTACATTTTAGGATAGGATATGAACAATAGTCTTTCTTTTAATCACCAAATTAACATTATAAACACAAAAAATTTACTGACATGTTAAGAAATATAAATAATATTCAAAATGATTCCTCTAGTCTTTTAAATTAATTAAAGTAATCTTTTCATTCTCTTTTAAAATAGAGCTTATAAACTATAAATAAGCAACAATTTATATAACTAAATTCAATATTTCATAGATAAAGGATTGTATATTCAACCTGAAGACTTTTGGCTGTAAGAGAAAGACTACACAAGTTGTAATATAAATTATACACAGGAAATCAAATATTCTATGTAAAATTTAAAAAGCCTTATACATATGTAAATAAAATCCCGTACAAAATAAAATAAGTATCTAAAAGAACAATAAATTAGTTAGTTCTTCTTTCTTGATAATTTAAAATTTGGAGTTGAAATAAATTTCATAAAATTAATCTCTTAAAATTTTAAAGATCCTGATTGAATTGAAATATTAAATTTTTTTTTTTACCAAATTTTAAAAACTTTTCAAATGAATAATCTGCTATTGCCTCAAGCGGATTTTATACTCATATCATTTTCGAAGTAACTGTTAGAGATTGTCGCGATTTTTTCACGCACTAATTTTTTTTATAAACCGCTACAAAATGCATCAATTTTTGTATGCACACCATTGAACATAAATCGCGATAGAATGTAGCGGTTTACATGCAACCTAATCTGTGGGAGAGTATTACGTTTATATATAATTACGAAAGTTGTATTGCATTTGGATATTTAAAAAGTTGTAATTCGGTAATGTATTTCTCCAAACAATTAAAATAAGTAAATTGCCCTATAATTATTTAATTAAGCATATTAATTATTTGATTTGACTAAACATTAACTTTTGGTCATATATATTTTGAGTCATAATTAATTATTTATTTGATTTGATTGAAAAAATATTAAATTATTTCATACTTTGTTTCATCAGATTAACTTTAATTAATCAATTATATTAATTATTTGATTTGACGGAAATAAATAAGTTAATTTTGTTTTAATTTGTATTATTTTTTGTCTTATTTATTTTGATTAATCATTTTTAAAAGTGATTTAATTGTTACATAATATATTTATAAGATATTTTTTATTTATTTTTAAGTTACTTTATTTAGCCAAACAATTATAGTTAATTTGTTATATGAATTATTTAATTTAATTAATTTAAATATATGTTATTTGATTCAATTTAGTGTGAAGTTAATGTTCGAATCGTTATTTATCAAAAGTTTCTCTTAATTTTTTTATCTTAAATATTTTGATTTTAAATTTCTGATTTTTATTCATTGTGTATATTTATTTTTATTTTAATATCAAATATAATATTTTTATTAATATTTTTTTACACTTTATTATCTAATAGTTATATGCACATCATCAATTAATTATATGATCGTGAATATTTTTTTAATTTATTAAAAATTTTATTCTTTTTTTTATTTTATCTATATCTATATTTCATAAATTATTCACTATAAAAGGCCATATATGCTAGAAGAGAATCTCATTTATTATCGATTGCTCTTCTATTCAGTAATATATTTTTTTTCTCTTATGATGCTTTGATTTTTTTTATAAACTATAAAACATTATTATTTGCTATTATACTCTATCTCTTTTATTTCTTTTATTTTGTTCCTATTTTTTAAGTTTTTATATTTTTTATTATAAATTTTATCTTTTTTCACACAAGTTAATTTATCATAATTATTTACATATTAAATCTTCTCAATGTTTAAATTATGAGTCCCGCGGAAGCCAATGAAATATCATCTCATGTTATAAAATCACTTATCCCAAACGTTTAAGCTAATTTTGGGATTCAGCAAAGATTGAACTCTTGACTGTTCGGATCTAAAGCTCTGATACCATGTCATAATACTATTCGTCCTAAAAATTTCAACTAATAGAAAAAAATAATACTAATAGTTATATTTCTAATACAGAATCAGACATCTTTACACTTCTATTATATACATTGTACAAATATTTCATTAACTCTCTATACTTCCTCTTAAATTATATTCCTTATGTGCTTAATTTTATTTCTAATTTAGGAGATTGTGTGATAAAATAATATCTATAAAGGCTTTGTGCATCTTTTTTTTCGTACTTTTGACTTATCTCTCATTTCGTAGGATCATGAATATTTATATACTATGATATTTATACATGAAAGATAAGTATAAATTATATCTGAGAATAGAGATTACCCTGAAAAAAATAAAATACTAAAAGACTATCAGAATTTATTATTTTTGACAAATATAGAATAAAATATATTATTAAATTACTAAACTAAAAAAATTATGTTAATAGCTAAATAATGGCAAATAAATTTTAATAACTTCTAACATTTCTCCCAAAAAAAAAAGATAGAAAACTCTCTTTAAGAGGAGGTAGTAGTCACCAACACCAAGTTATTCAGCGATTTAGTAAAACATGTCAACAATGGCACTATAATTTGTCCTCTGATACAGTGATACATATATGACTTCTCTCTGTGTAAAATAAATAATAATAAATAATCTCATTAATTTCCATGGATTTCCTCCATTATCAGAAGCGAAAGCTATTCTTTCATGAATAAATAATTAAATTGGCAGAAGAAAAAAAAATGTCTTGAATAAGCATCAAGATAGACCAGATCCACGACTACCTCATCTTCTGGCATGATCTGATCTGATCTGATCGTCATGTGGATATTGTTGAGAATGATTGGTGTTGTTCTTAATGTGCTCATCTAGTCTCCACTGTGTGTGGGTCCCACTTGGTACAATTATTATAGCAACTAAAAAAAGTGGACTTTGCAGTGTCTCGCTTGAGTCTTGAACCTTTTCTCTCGTCCTTGCTCCTTCGATTTGATGTACCAACAACACAACAATCAATCTATGGATAAGCCCCAACTACTTCCAACATCATTCAACTTGTAACATTGCAGAACCCTCTCTCTTTTTCTTCAAATTATTGATGCTATTCGTCATCAATTTGCAGATTTTGTCCCCTGGGTAGTACACATCAAAATCTAAATTATTACTTACACATGGGATTAATGAAGGGTGAAAATAAAAATACAAACTTTAATTTGTTGCTTGAGGGTTCTGATTTCTGAACACTAATCTAGCATAGCACGCCACATAAATTTTTGGAATGATGCTACTACTTTCAGTTAGATTGTTATAGGTTTGATGTGATCCCTACATGGATACCGAACCATGCAATTGGTAAAGCGTATAATGTATGATGCAGAACAAGCCTATTATGTTTTACCAGTCATCTAACTTTCAAGGAGTAGGATCATATTCATGAGAAACAATAGAACATGTCACATTTAATGCAAATCAATGGACTTGTGGTGTGTCAATGAGTGCTTAGTAGTCTATATTGAATTAGAGAGAGAGAGAGAGATTACAGAGCACTTAGAGAGTGAGAACAAATGGAGGAGCATCCCTTCTGGGTCCAGCAACGGAACGATACACATAGACCCTTTCGGCTTGGCTATCATCGCTGCCGTCTTCCTTTATTACCTCAACATTCAACCTTGGCATTTCCTTAGCCAACAATCTACATCCATTCATTGTCACTTTGCAATCTGACATCCACAGCGACCTCATCGACTCGTACTTTTCCAACCCCGAAAGAAGTGCAGCATTCCCAAATGGGCAGTCCCTTATCTCAAGTTTCCTCAGCTTCGGACACCCTTCTAGTACACACTGCATACCCCAATCACTGCTTCCAGCAAAGGCAACTGAAAGAGTTTCCAAGTTTTTTGCATACTTCCCTATGTACTCAAATGTAAGGTCGGTCAGTAAACCAGATATTGCAAGCCTCTGGAGTTTGCTGCAAGTCTTAACAACTGCTCCAAAAGCCTCATCCATCGGTTCGCTTGTCCGGTAATCCGGTTGGCCGGGGTTCATAATACAGAGCCGGAAATGAGTGAAGTCAGGGCAGTTTTGCACAACAGTGGCAACAGCAGCATTGGTCATGTGCCGGCAAAAGTAGAGGACATAGTGAAGATTTCGGCATCCTTGAGAGACAGCAATAAAGCCCGAGTCAGTAACACCGCGGGCATCACCCTCAGCAAAGGGATCTGCAGGAAATACACGCAGTTCCTCAAGCAGTGGGCAGTGTGTTCCTACAGCTTCCAACCCCTTATCTTCAATTGTGTCCACAACCTGTATCAGATATTTAGCTAGTGAGACAGAAACAACACTTCATTTTCATTTGCATTAACGGGAAACTGTATAAACATTCCACCCATGCACCTTCAATTGGACAATTACAACCAAGTTAAACACATTTGTGCATGATGCTAAATCTTTGGTTGTGTGAATGTGCATGTCAGAAACAAAGGACACCAATAATACATGAATTAATTCAGAAGAAAAGCATGCCGCATAGGTCTTTAGTAGTAGAAACTTCAATATAAATTAGAAACTATGTAACAAGGAACACTAGGCAAAAAGATTCGTACCCATAGGCGCCGAATATTGGCGCAATGAACAAGAAGCTTAGCAATATCATCACTGTCCAGGGGAGCATAACTAAAATTCAAGAAAGTCAGATTTGCGCATGCGGGGTACAGAACTGGGAGATACTGCGGTGTAACTACCCATAATCCAGAAAGGGTGTTAAGATTTTTACAATTGCTGAAGGCGCTTTCAAGCTCCGAGTACTGCTGTGTTGTCAGCTCTTGTGAAAATGAGCCAGTACCAAGCTCACATAACTGGGGAGCTCTAAAAAGTAGCCTTTGTAACTGTTCCAGTGTTATACTTTTATTAAGCTTCAAAGTCTTCAATGATTTGCACCTAGCAACAAGCTTCTCAAGTGCATCAAAATTTACATCATTGTGAAGGATGGAAAAGTTCAGTACTTCCAGCGATGTGAAGCTTTCCGGGAAGCAAGTCAACCAATTATCATTTTTATCATCAATGACATTCTCTTGTATGTCAAGCTCAGTTAAATTCCTACAACCAAGTAGAGTGCAGAAAATTATTGATGGGGCAATTGAAGAATTCTGAAAATAATGCAACATAATGGAACTAATATCTATTTTTTCTAAAATTACTGGACATGATGATATCATGACACAAGATTTCTTAGGTTCATAAGTGAAAAAGCTTGGAGAAAAGTATTGATATAAATATTGTAATCACACTTTTCACACTGCTACTGCTTTCACTTATACGCACTGTTCGAATTACACTAGGTCCCTTGTGAAAGCACAAATTTTAAATCAAACATCTGAAAGTAGAATTACAAGGCTGTCCTATTATATCAGAAGATAAGCATGTAAATGATAAGAAATTCAAATTCTACATAATGTTTTTTAGATTCCCTATTCATCAGTGAGTTTCAATCAACCAATTCATGAACTAATAGGAAGTTTAACATTCTTGCATAGCATTATAATTACTCATAGAGCAATATGCAATATCCATATGAACTTTGCTCCAAAATCAGCCATAAAATTAACCTCTACCAAGCCTATTCTCATTCCCAGCATCCCACTTTCTAGATCATTAAAATTTAAAAGTTAGTTGATTCCCTGAGTCAGAGCTATGTTCCCATTCAAGGAATATCACCATATTCCCATTCTATTGATTCTAAAATGTTAATTGCATCATGCAGAAAAAGAAGTGGCCCTTATAAAAAAAAGGGCTCTATAGTGGGATTCTGTTTCCACTGGGAACCATAATTCACAAACATCTCACTAGTAGGAATTCCTGTCAAAGCAAAGCAAAGCACATCATGTGCGAATGGAAAACAAGTAAGACCCCTCAAAAAGATAAGAATCTAACAAAAGGATGAATCGCTAATCTAGGGGGAGATATAAATCAAACTGAAAGTCAAAACTACAAGAGTAAATAAAGTATTATTCAAATTTGTTGGAAAGGTTAATTTAAACTAGATAATAAAGTCTATAATTGTTGTAAACACATCAATTAACCTGATTACATCATCCAGAGCAGAAAAAGGGCAAAGGATTTCACATCAAAACAGTAAACATCACCGAATTATTAAAAACTGAAATTCATGCAAAGAAGAACATGAAGAAAACTCCATCAGCAGGGAACATACCAAGAAGAACAATAATCTTTTTACCTCTGAGGAAAATTAAATATACGTTAGAAATGAAAATTCAACAAATTAAAAGCCTGAAAAAACAAAAACTGAAAAGAAGAAAGCAAAGAAGTTTATGTACTATGTTCTTACTTGCAATCAGCAGCAATTGCAGCCAAACCATCAGTGCTGAAACCATCACAATTTTGAAGGGAAATAGCTTTGAAGTTCGGAAAAGAGCGCGCCAAGAACTTCAAACTCTCATCAGTAACAGTCATCCTCTTAAGCCTAAGCTCCTCAAGAAAAGGGTACTTTTCAGCAAACACCACAAGCCAAAAGTGAATATCAGCACCCCAATTTGCAGGAACCAAGTTGAAATCAGAGAAACGTGGCTTCCCTTTCAGTGTAACACTTCTTATGTTTGGGAACCTTCGGGTTAAGATCTCAGGGGACACAGAGTAGCAGTTACCTATGAACACGTTCCTCCTTGACCATCTCTCAGCGTTGTACCACTCCTTGCAAACCAGTGACACAGAGCTTCTGTCCTTTCTTGATTTCAGCATCCCAATAACACGTTCAAGAACCTCATCTGGAAAACACGATGAACCTCTTCTGTTCATGAAGTTCGATTCCGGAGATTCCTTCATCATCCTCCTCTTGTTGCAGCACTCCATAAAAGATTGAGACTTTAGAGGACCCTTATGGTTCAACAATGAGATTTGGAAGCAATAACCAAGTTGGTAAGGTAAAGTATTATGGTTAAGGACTAGGAGATAATGAAGCTTCAGTAAAAGTGAAAGAACAAGTGCTCTGGAAAATAATAATTAAAAAAAAAGCTGTGAAAAAGGAAAAGGTGTTCAGTGTTCACAGTAGATACAGAAAATTTTTGACAAGTACTAGAAAGAAATAAAAGCAATCTTATTTGTCCTAAGAAGTGCTTTTCAAAGCTGAAAACTTGTTGATATGTACCCTCTTGACCCTTTGAGGCTTTGACTGCAACAACTCTGCATGCTTTCTACCATGTTAACTCTCTCAAAGGAACTAAAAAAGAAAGACACACATTGAAGAGGTTTCAGGAAAATACAACTCAGAGAGAACCAATAATATTACACACCCAATGAAAGGAATATTATTTATTATTATTATTACTATTATAAGAAAGACCTCTGAATCTGAGATCCGGTAAATGGGAAGAACCAGATGAGGAAGATCCAATTGATATAATATATAATTGATGAGGATATGAGAGAGGAAGAAGAGTGATGGCAGAGAAAAAGATTGGGTTCACTCAAAGCTGTACCAAAGAAGCTCTCAAATGAAATCACTTTTGTTGGCTTATGATGAGGCCAAAGGAGCAGAGGAACTCGCCACCAATGGCGTATTATAGCAAATGGGAGCAAGAAATGGATTGAAGGAAGAAAGAAAATGCTTAATTATTGCAAACAAACAAAAGTTACTGTCATAGAAATGTTTTCTTTAAAGCACTTTCTCCCACAATCGCCTCACTCTGCTTGGCTGCATTTGTACTTCATTTTCAGCGAGGGAAATCAGTTTTGCATTTTTGTTGTAAGATATCAACACCGTATATAAATACAAGTATAAATATGCATTATGAATTTATCATATAATATTTTTTACATGTATACTAAATACAGGTCAAAATTAATTATTAGTATAAAATATATATTAAAAATAAATTAAATTACATATATATTTATATAAAATCACATAATAAATAATTTAAATAACTAATTTTAGTATACAAATAATTATTTTATATCTTTTAATTTAGTTTTTATAATATAATGAAAAAAGTTTAGTGCAAAACATTTTGTCGTTTACAAAATGTTAGAAAAAAGAAATAAATAAAAAAATTCGTTCTTAAAATATTATTTATTTTTAAATTAGTTTATAATTTTTTTAATTAAATTCGTTCTTCACAAATTTTAAATTAGTTATATTTATTTTTTGTCACTTTTATTATTGATAATATCAAATTTGATAATATTATATATTAAGTGACATCATACGTACTGACACATACTTAACAGTTTTAATTAATTAATAATAAGATAAATTTATAAAATTAAATCAAATTAATCATAATTAAAAAGATCTTGAGGTATTATAATTTTTTAATTTTAGATTAGTTTAATTTAATTTTATAAATTTATTATATAAAATTAATTAAGACTATAAAATGTATGTTGTAATATTATTTAATACGTCACATCAATAAATTTTAACGTATTTAATTAAAAAATCTTTTAATAACTAATGATCATATTAGACAAATTTAATTATTTATTCAGAAAATAAATTATATACACTAAATATAATAGTATGTATAACTAGACTCATTACTGTATTTACGATGGACTGCGATTGTTAAATTAGTTCATAAGAATTAGTTAATCCAAAAAATATAACTCATTTAAAAGTAAATAATTTTGGCTCAATTATATAACTCACAAGTTAAATGAATTTGAGATTAAAATTTCATTTTTATCAATAAAAAATACAAAAGATATGCTACAATGTGATTTAAATATTATTTTTCTAAACAAAAGTATCCAGATAAAAAATTTGAAAAAATATGTTTATACAGTGTAAAAGATAAAATTTTTAAATTTTGTTAATTATTTTTAATACTATATATATATATATATATATATATATATATATATATATATATATAATTCTAAAAAGGAATAAAATGCAGCATCCATGGCTATTTATGTAACTTGAAGCAAATTAAAGGTCGCAGTAAATATTTTCAATCCATTGTAACCTCTAATTGGTTTGGAGACTATGAATTATAAACACGGGAGTGTTAATGGTCAATAAATTGTTAATTATTAATTAGTTATTATTAATATTTTTAATAATGTAAAATTATATTTAATAATGTGAAATTACTTACTTTTTTGTGTTGATTAAATACTTATCAAATTTTAATAAATTTTTTATGAATAGTAAACTTTAATGGATAGCCTAATATGATTCTGCGAACTTGTCTTTTTATAATTTTTTTTATTTTTTCTTTCATTTTATATTGGTCACACAGAAATAATAATAAATCAAGTATATAATTAAATAAATAAATAATCTATATTAGAATAATTATTTGTTATCACAGAAGTTTCGGTCCGATCTAGTTGGCGCAATGTCCTGGCCCAGGCGGCCAACCCGGCGAGCGCGTGACACCTGAACCGAGGGGAACACTCGGACAATTCCTCTCCTCCAGCAAGGCACACGATAGCTGGGATGAAAATTTTTTTGGAAGGCAGGTCTGCCCCTGTGGGACCCGCCTTAGGCACAGAATATATAAGGGGAGGGCCTACCCTTCTTCCACGGTACGTCACTAATCCCTCACTTTTACTGCCACCTTGTACAGATTCTGATTTGGGCGTCGGAGTCCCTTTTGCAGTTGGCTCCCCCCTTCTTCACCGCAACAACTCGGGAGGTCGCGTAGCCCTTTCACTCACCTTCCGGTGTCAACCCAGGAAGCCCAGTCACGTTCCAGCTTCCCGGATCCAAGTCCCCTATTTCCTTCACACTCTGTATACCTGACCCGTTCGATACCGACGAGACGAACATTGGCGCCATCTGTGGGGATCTTGCTGAGGTGGCCTGAATGGACTTCCTGTTGGGCCCAGTGGAAGGACAAGGTGGAGGCGAGCCACGCGTAGAGGAGAACGCCCCCTGGACCAGCAGGGCGGCGTCTCTGGTTTCTTCCTGCAAACGCATGAAATCCCCCTTCCGCGGGGCTGAGCTCCCCTCCCGTTCCCGGGAAAGGTGTCCTTTCGGAGTAACGGGAAGCGACAGCGCAAGAATAATGCAGGAGCTGTACCACTGGGTGCAAAATCTGGAGAGGGAGTTGGCAGCCTGGGAACGCTACCACCCCGGCCCGAGCCAACCTCGCTCCCGGTCTCCTCGAAGGAGAGGGGAGGCCCGAGGAAGAAGACCCCGGAGGCACCACGCCAGACGCACAACGGGATCCCGATTCCCCTCGATCCATGCAGAGTCGGAGAGCCAGGGGGAAAGCAGGGAAGTGCCGAAGAGATGATAAGACCCTATAATCTATACTCGACCCTTAGCAAGATGCATTGAGGAAGAAGACCGCGAAGAAAGCAGGGAGAGACCGAGAAGGCAACAAAACCCCATAATCATGGGAGCAACGCCTTTCCACTACACCATTCTCAAAGTCCGGCTGTCGAAACACTTCGACAAGCCAACGGACATGAGATATGACGGAACCCAGGACCTCCAGGAACACCTAACGGCCTTTGAGGCCAGGATGAACCTGGAGGGTATGTGTGATAAGGTGAGATGTCGCGCCTTTCCCGTAACCCTGGCGGGACCGGCAATTCGGTGGTTCAACGCACTCCCTCAGGGGTCCATGACGACCTTCGTGGACATAACCCGGGGCTTTCTAGCACAGTTTACCACACGTATTGCCAAGGCTAAACACCCGATCAACCTTCTGGGGTGATCCAGAGAAGCGGTGAACCGACCAGAAAGTATCTGGATAGGTTCAACAACAAATGTCTAGAGATTGACGGCCTGACCGATTCGGTGGCCAACCTTTACCTGACGAACAGGCTGTTGAATGAAGACTTCAGGAAACACCTTACCACCAAACCTGTGTGTATAATGCAGGAAATTCAAAATGTGGAGAGAGAGTACATTAACGACGAGGAGGTCAGCCAAGTGGACGCAGCCAATAAACGGCAGCCGCCTACCATCCTGCTTGTCAACCCGGGAACAGGGAGAGACCTAAGGAGCACTCCAAAGATGGAGGGCCAACTAAACCCTTCAAGCCGTTCTCCCGGGTAAGGAAGTTCACTAACTATACCCCTTTAACGGCCTCGATCATTGAGGTGTACCAACAGATAGTCGACAAAGGTATCTTATTGAATCCCCGTCAGCTCAAGGATAGAACTGGAGGGAAAAACAACCTCTACTGTGACTACCACAAGGGTTTTGGCCATAAAACCTAGGATTGCTTCGACTTGAAGGACGCTTTGGAGCAGGCGATCCGTGAAGGTAAGCTGGTGGAGTTCTCGCTGTTCATAAGAGAACCCAGGAGACGAGAGCGTGATCGATCTGACGACGACAGAAGCCGAGTTGTGAAGCCAGGACCTGAACCCGAAGAGGACAACGACCGCGGCCTCACTATTGTGAATGTCGTAGTCAGGAGAGACGCTGCACCGAGATCGAAGTTGGCAGCAAAGAAAGACACTAAAATCTTGGCCGTGTCATCAGCTAGTCATGCGCCCTGCCCCAAGAGAGTCCCAACAATATCATTCGGGCCAGAGGATCAATGGTTCCATGATGTACCGGAGAACCTTCCCATGGTAATAATAACACCAAGAGTGGGAACTGGTTTGGTCAAGCGAATTCTCGTTGACACCGGAGCCGACTCGAACATTATGTTTCGAAATGTGTTTGATGCCCTGAGCCTCCAAGAAGCCGACCTGAAAACTCACCAGCACGGGATGGTCGGCGTAGGGGATAATTTTATCAAGCTTGATGGAACAATCTCCCTCCCGGTCTCCATAGGAGGAGGTCAAGGAAAGAGGTCTTTAATGGCGGAGTTTGTTGTTCTAAGGGACTCCACGGCCTACAACCTTATCTTGGGAAGGAAAACAATCAATGAGTTCGGGGCAGTAATATGTACCAAGTTGCTGATGATGAAGTTTGTGGCTGACGATGGGTCGGTGGGATCCATTAGGGGAGATCTGGAAACGGCGGTCGCGTGCGACAATGCCAGCCTCTCCCTAAGTAAGAAGTCAAAAGAGGCATCTGGGGTTTTCCTAGCTGATCTGGACACTATGATTGACAACAAACTGAGACCAGAGCTTGAAGGAGACCTAGAAAAGTTTAGGGTCAGTGAGTCGGAAGACAAGTTCACCTTTGTGAACAGAAACCTCCCTCATAACTTGAAAGAGCCGATGGTGGAGATGATTCGAGCAAATGGCGATTTGTTCGCCTGGACACCAGCTGACATGCCCGGGATCGACCCCCAGTTCATGTCACACCACCTGGCTGTAAAGGCAGAGGCCAAGCCCGTAGCACAAAGACGAAGGAAAATGTCCCAGGAGAGAGCCGATGAGGTGGCCAAGCAAATGGCCAGCTTGTTAGAAGCAGGATTCATTCGAGAACTAGACTACTCGACCTGGCTGTCGAACGTAGTCCTGGTTAAGAAGGCCAACAGGAAGTGGAGGATGTGTGTAGACTATTCTGACCTCAACAAGGCATGTCCTAAGGACTCCTTCCCCCTCCCTAACATTGATGCTCTAGTGGACGCGGCCGCGGGGTATCGTTTTCTGAGTTTCATGGACGCATACTCTGGTTACAACCAGATACCGATGCATCAGTCAGACGAGGAGAAAACGCTATTCATAACACCAGGGGGAACATACTGCTATAAGGTAATGCCATTTGGACTAAAGAACGCATGAGCTACTTATCAAAGGATGATGAATAAGGTGTTCAGTAACCTTATCGGTAGGTCTGTAGAAGTGTATGTCGATGACATCCTGGTGAAGACCTCGTTGGCGACCTAGAAGTCCACAACAGAGGATTAATCCTCTCAAGTGCGCTTTGCCATGGAGACCGGGAAGTTCTTGGGTTTCATGATAACCCAGAGAGGAGTCGAAGCCAACCCTGAGAAGTGCGAAGCAATCTTGTGAATGACGAGCCCAGGATGTGTTAAGGATGTGCAAAGGCTCGCAAGAAGACTCACGACCCTATCCCGATTTCTCGGTGCGTCGACGGCTAAAGCTCTTCTGTTCTTCAACTTGATGAAAAAGGAATAGTTTTCGAGTGGACCCCAGCGTGCGACGAGGCCTTCAACCACTTCAAAAGCATAATCTCGACATCTCCAGTCCTCAGCAAACCCAGGGATGGCAAAAAGCTGTTCTTATACTTGGCAGTAACGGACGAGGCCTTGGCAGCCGTCTTGGTACGGGAAGAAGGGAAAATCCTGCAGCTGGTCTACTTCGTGAGCAAAGCGTTGCAAGGGGGCAGAGTTAAGATATAGTAAACTGGAAAAGCTGGCATATGCGCTTTTGACCTCATCCCGAAGGTTGCGGCAATACTTCGAGGGACACCAGGTAATCGTCAAAATGGATCAAGCGATCCGCCAAGTCTTGCAAAAGCCCGACCTGGTGGGAAGGATGATGACTTGGGCAATCAAGCTGTCTCAGTATGATTTTCAATATGAACCCAGACATGCAATCAAGGCCCAGGTGATGGCCAATTTCCTGGTGGAAGTGACGGGAAACCCTCACGAAGTACCGAGCACACGGTGGAAACCCCATGTGGACAGAGCTTCCAACCAAACATTTGGAGGAGCAGGGATCATCCTAGAGATCCCAATCGAAGTGGTATACGAGCAATCAATCAAATTCGAGTTCCCGGTGTCCAATAACCAAGCAGAGTATGAAGCCCTTATTGGTGTCCTACTCTTAGCAAGGGAAGTTGGGGCAACCAAAGTGGAGGTGTGCAGCGACTCTCAGGTCGTCACATCCCAGATTAATGGAATGTATCAAGCCCGGGATTTCCTGCTGCAAAAATACTTGAAAAAGGTAAAAAAGATGAGCGAAGAATTCTATGAAGTCGCGGTGCAACACATTCCAAGGGAGAGGAATACCAAAGCTGATCTCCTATCAAAGCTGGCGAGCACGAAGCCAGGGATGGGGAACCGATCTCTAATACAGGGCTTAGTGAAGGAACCAACAGTCATTTTACATATAACCCAAACAGCCAACATCCTCTCATGGATGGATCCGATTACCGACTTCTTAGAAAAGGGTAAGCTCCCTGATGACGACAAGGCTGCAAAAGCGCTAAGAAGAGAGGTGAGCCAAGTATACAATAATACAAGGCCAGCTATTTAAGAAAGGACTGAACCAACCTCTGTTGAAGTACCTACGCCACGACTAGACAGACTACGTGTTAAGCGAAGTCCACGAAGGGTGTTGCGATCACCATATTGGGGGGGAGGCCTTAGCCCAGAAGCTTGTCAGGGCCGGCTACTTTTGGCCCTCAATGATGTCAGATTTTCAAGAGTTTGTAAAGAAATGTAGGAAATGCCAGGAAAACGCCAACTTTCACAAAGTGCCAGCGGCGGAGCTGAACATGCTGATGGCCTCCCGACCCTACTCCCAATGGGGAGTCGACCTATTGGGACCTTTTCCAGTCGGTCCTGGATAGGTCAAGTACCTAATTGTGGCCATCGACCATTACACAAAGTGGGTGGAGGCTGAGCCGTTGGCCAGCATATCCTCGGCAAACTGCCGAAGGTTTATGTGGAGACAAGTAATCTCCAGATTCGGAGTCCCTGAGGTCGTCGTCTTGGACAATGGGACACAGTTTACCGACAAAAAGTTCCGAGAGTTCCTTGACGGCTTAGGGATAAAGCAGAAGTTCTCATCTGTCAAGCAACCACAGACTAACGGCCAAGTCGAAGCGGCAAACAAGGTCATCCTACAGGGCCTTAAGAAGCAACTTGACCAAAAGAAAGGAGCCTGGGTAAACGAACTAGCATCAGTCCTATGGTCCTATCGCACAATGCAGTAGTCTTCCACCGGGGAGACGCCCTACCGGCTCACCTACGGGGTCGACGCGGTAATACCTGTGAAAATTGGAGAACCGAGCCCACGACTACTCCTGGATGGAGTCGAGGAAGCCGTGAATAAGGACTTAGTTGATGAGAACAGAGAGATAGCCCACTTGTCAGAGACGGCGTTGAAACAAAGAATAGCCTTGCATTACAACGCTAAAGTGCTAAAAAGAAATTTTGAACCAAACGACATGATCTTGCGATGTAACGATGTGGGGATGCCGACACCAGGAGAAGGGAAGTTAGCGGCAAATTGGGAAGGCCCGTACATGATAAAGGAAGTAGTCGGAAATGGAGCCTATAAGTTGAAGCGACTGGACGACAGGAAAGTTCCGAGAACGTGGAATGTGGGAAACCTAAGGAGGTTCTACTTTTAGAAGCCTAGACATACCTGGCGGACAGCTATTATCTCGATTTAGTAAGGCCCGTTTTGTTTTATGGTCACACTATATTTCCATTCGTTGCTTACCTAAATCACGACTTAGCATGATAAAATTATGTTTAGAATACACTAACTGTTCCCTTCTCATTTCCAAGTTAATGTTTTAATGCACTATTTAGATCACTTTGCCTTGTTAATTAACCAATTCGATAAGAATACGGCACCTCGGGACTGATCACCCCGGGAGCCATCGAAGTCGCAAACGCTACGATAAACGGCTACTAAATAAGGCCAGAATTCAGATACTTAAACATAAAAGCAACAACTCGGCTTCGTTTTTTGTCATGACAAATTGTTTCAAAGAGAAATAATTACAAACATAAAAGCCATAAGTCGGCTTGAGAACGTCAAAATGGTAGAACGGCAAAAGTTGTGTCTTACAAGCTACCGAGCAAAAAACAAAGATCTAAAAATGGAGGCCACAATGGCCCAAAAACTAAAGTACAAACAATTCATTTCTTGGAGAGGTCGATAATTTTCCCATCCTTGATGGTCTTGAAGGCACCAACAGCAAACACATCGAATTCGGGAGCCAAGGGCTTCACCTAGGCCTTAATCGCCTTGTCAGTGGCCATGATGGTGTCCCTAGCCTCCTTCAAGGTCTCTTTATCCTTCTTCTTTAGAGCAGTAATCTCGGCCTTGGCAGCATCAGCCGAGGCCATCAAAGCAGCCAGCTCCTTTTCCAGCTCGGCCACCCGACCTTGCGTAGCAGTAACCTGGCCCTCCAGGGTGAGCTCACGCTCAAAAAGTCAGGTGGCCGCCGCATCAGAAGTCCACAATTTCTCCTCAGAAGTGGCTAGCTAGGCCTTCAAGGTGGTCACCTCTGCCTTCATCTTCTTCATAGACATAACAGCTCCTTGAAGCTTGCCCTCCAGGCTTCGGGCGCCAGCCAAAATGGGCTCTGCTTTCCTCGCTATCGCGGCAGCTCGGAGCAAAGTGCAATATACCCACTTGGTCTGGGAGGCAAGGTCCCCTACCATCGAATAACTCCTCAGTTCCCGGGAGAAGCTGGGTGTCAATAAAGTAACTGGCATCAAAGTTCTTCTCCATGACGGTGAGTGCTCCCTCTTGGGAAGAAGTCGGCTTCCTCTTATTGGGGTTGTCGATGATAGTGACTTCTGGTCCCGCTCCCTCCCCAAGGCCTCTTCCACCGGGGGAACTGGGTTAGTGCTGGTTCGAGCAACTTCCCCCTGGGGAGCGCAAGACTGAACCTCAGGACTGGGAGCAGTCGGGGGATCGACGGGCGGGGTGGTGGAGCTGTCCTCGTCATCCCCAAGGAGGAATTTGGACATCAAGTAATCGAGACCAACCTGATCGGCAGCCATGGATACTGCAAAGTCAAAAACAAAAACACCAGTTAAAATCATGATAAAACGAAAATGAACAATAATAGAGGGTAGGGGTCAACGACCACCCGATGACTCACAAATGTAGGTTTTGCCCATCTCAGGATCCTCCATCAAGAGGTGGGGATTAACGTGATTCTTTCCAAACATAGCCAACAACACGTCGGCAATATTTTTGTTTTCTGGGGACAACCCTTTATACGTCACTTTTGTGAATGCATTGGCCCCCGTCCCAAAGCTCCAGTAGGTCGGGATGCAGCGTTCCCCCCTCCAGAGTTAGCCAGAAGGGATGCCGACATGTGGCGGAGCGAACCTTGAAGTACTTATCTTTGAAGCCATGGTAGGAATCCTCGAACAGGCCAAAGATCCTCCAACCTTGGGCTGATCGAAATGACATGAATCCTTTCTTGGCCCTTCCCTCTTTGGAATGATTTGTTAAAACAAAAAGGAATAAGAAAACCTCCATGGAGGCCAGTAACTCAAGATACTCACAAACCATCTTGAAACAGCGGATAGAGGCCCAGCTGTTCGGATGCAGTTGAGACGGCGCCATGTCACACCGGTTCAGTAGCACCATTTGGAAGGGGGAGAAGGGAATGCGAATTCCCAAGTTGGTAAACATCGCCTTGTACATCCAGATCCAATCGGCAGCCCAGGGGGTGTGCAGGTTTAAATGACATATCCGTTCCCGATCAGCAGGAACAAAAACCTCATAGTTATCCTCCTCGGGACCTCCCCCACAAAGGTAATCCGCCTGACAGAACTCCGTGAGTTCCTTTAAAGTCATCTGGAAAGGGGTGTCCTTCACATCCGAGGTCACCTAGGCGTACCGGTCTACAGGAGCTCTCACAATAAGAACCCTCACAACAGGACGCTGAGCTATACCTACAGTGGGGGTACCACTCAAAGTCAGACTATGAGGTCGGGAGACCGGAAAAATTGGAACCAACACTATATACTACAGTGAACCTATCTACAGTTAAGCGAAGGATAAGTCTATAGTTAAACGAAGCCTAAAAACCAGAAACCTAAATGGTAACCCCTTTAGTATCTACCTAACATTGGTACAACTCAAACATGCAACCCAACAAATATGCAGTATATGCACGACATGAAACTAAGAAGAAGCAGCATAAGCACAAAATGAAACTAAGAAGCAGGGAAGAAAGAGGGAACTTACCAGAATGATGATGATGATAAAAAGGAACTAGGGAATCTCGAAGGAACTTGGATGAAACAGGGGCGATTCGGAGTTAAGAACTTCAGAGAATGTGAAAAGGAAATGAGGAATGTGTGACAATAATTTGGGAGTGGGAAACTGAAACGAAAAAGCAAAGGAAAACTGAATAGTAACTGACGCCCAGAAGCGCGAAAGGTAAGGGTAAGATGGACATTTTGCTCAGGGTTCAAATCAGCAATTAAGAGCATTAAATGCCCAGCGCAAAGAACGAGGCGACAAATGACATCCCTTCGAAGCGATGAAACCCACTCGTGCGTAGGGGGCACGTCCCTATCACGAGCGGCCAACCAAGCGACAAGACAACCGAAGGCGACTAATAACGTGCCAACCACAGCGCTCGCGACCCTAGCTGGCGCGTTGGAGGCACTATTCCAGCCCAGGCGGCCGACCCGGCGAGCGCGTGACACCTAAACCGACAGGAACACCCGGACATTTCCTCTCCTCCAACAAGGCACATGGCAGCTAGGATAGAAAATTTTCTGGAAGATAGGTCTGTCCCTGTGGGACCCGCCCTAGGCGCAGAATATATAAGGGGAGGGCCCTACCCCTCATCCACGGTACGTCACTATCCCCTCACTTTTATTGCCACCTTGTACAGATTCTGACTTGGGCGTCGGAGTCCCTTTTGCAGGTGGCTCCCCCTCTCTTCACTGCAACAACTCGGGAGGTCGCGTAGCCCTTTCACTCACCCTCCGGTGTCAGCCTAGGAAGCCCAGCCGCGTTCCAGCGTCCTGGATCCAAGTCCCCCATTTTCTTCACACACTCTGTATACCTGACCCATTCGATACCGACGAGATGAACAACAGACCTCTGGAAAAAATTTTCTAAAATAAAAAATGGTTAAAATGAGCAATTAAAAATAAAAAATATTATGCACAAACAAAAAATTAATTATTGTGTATTTATAAATAAATATATATTATTTAATTTATTTTTAATATATATTTTGTATAAATAATATAATTGATAAAAGTTTAATTACCATTTAAATTTATATCTTTTAATATATTTTATCGTCTTAATGTATAAAAGTGATTATTGATAAGAATCTCATAAACAGTCACTAACAAATCAATACTTTCTTCAAGTTTAGTTAGAGACAAGTGGTTCTGTTCATTTGATTTTATATATGAGTAATGTGACAAATAAGTTTTTAAAAATATATTTTAGACAAATTAATTTTTTAAAAAAATAATAAAATTCTCTATGATAATAAATATAAATAAATTATATTTAAATTAAATTCTTTTATCTTAATTATATATATAGATTAATTTGTTATAATGTGTTTACATCTAATAGCATAATAAAAAAATTTATTAAAATTTAATTTATTCGAAGTATAAATTTTTAAAAATTTATTTATCTGATCTTTAATCTTTTCATTTATCTATTAGTTTTTTATATTTTCTTGTCATTCGGATTAAACTCGCCAAATCTCAAGAGCTCAAAGCTGAAATTGATTTCTATTTTTGATGATTGATATATAGTAATTAAAGGTTCATGCACGATGTATTCCCTATTTCTATTCCCATAAGTCCACGCTATATACGGGGGAGAAAAAAGACCCATCATAATTCATAGATACATCATAAAGGTTGCGCGATAAAATAAAGATTTCGAAAGGATCAGAAAGCAAGATATATCATATTTTTAAACAAATATGTTGGAGACCTACCATAAAATCTATTTAATGATAGCATAGAAGTCATATAAAAAATATTAGATGATATCTTATTCTAAAACATTAGAACTAATTTGTCAGCTTTTTTAAATTAAGAACTAATTAGTATGAAACCACAAAAATATATATTGGAGATCAATTTTAAGTACTATTGTTGAAAAATATTTCATTTTAGCTAGATATCTTGGAGGTAACTAATTAATTTCTCTAACTACTCCTAAGGACAAGGAATGAAGGCAGTAATGATGATGTCATACATATATTATTTAATTTATTTTTAAATATATTTTATATTTTAATATGTATTTTTTATAAATAATTGAATTTTTGTGTATACCCAACATAATTGACTTGTTAAATATGACAAAAAGAGAAATTAAAAAGAAAATTTGTTGAATATTCTTCACTTCAATCCCGAACATGAACATAAGTATTCTTCACCTCCATTGAATACAAAGCGTTATAAAATTGGGCAGCTAAAATTTCATCTCATATGCTGCATTAAAAAATTAGGGCACAGAAAGGTGAAGTTCCACCCATTGAATAAAAAAAAAAAGCTACCTGGCCATGGGAACTGTCGCATATGGCATATACATTGTGGATTCATGTGGGGGTGGTGATGGTGGGGACTTCACTCTTCATTTATTGGGTAGGGTTAGGTTAAAGAAAGCACATGCACCCAACCTTCTTTGGAATTCTAATAAGATGTAAAGATCCACTGTGTAATCCCAAGAGTATCAATTATTTAGAGTAAATTTCTTAGTGCTATCAAGGATCTGCGGCTAATATAAAATCATAATTGGTAGCAATATGTAAATACTGCTAACGTTTGCAAGTTGGTGCCTCCACTATAACGTTGGTCAATATATTCCTATCAAATCATTCTTGTAACTTAGTCTTTAAAAATTATTTAAATCACTATTTAGCAAAACTAGTGGTGCCCCTTCTCTCTTTAATTCAATGACTGAATGGATGTGGCATCCTTTTTCTTTTGTTGCTTATATGTATAGGGTTTGAGTAAGAGTTAGGTAACACAAAATTGGAGGGGAAAAAAAACTTCACCAACATTGTGGGATAAGGTTGAATGGTTGATCAAAGCTAATTGGATTGCAAGTCTAACTAATACCAACTCATCACTAATGTTGGTTGGCAATCATGGTGATTATAGATATTATAAGATCAAGCCTCTCTAATTGAGGCTCCAAAGCCTTCAGTTTGGTGCAAAAGATAAGATATGAAATGAAATGACTCATTGGATGGATCAAGTCCTTAAATGAAATACACCAATACAACCAGTACCCTTTCTAAATAAATAGTACTACTCAGTACAAATGTATTATTATAAAACTGTTGATCCCAAAAAGTAAAATTGAAGATAAAAAAAAAAAAAGTAATTGTAAAGGGTTGTTGATCACTTTCAATTGAAGTAGACCCGTACCCATTTGTTCCCCAAATTTTAAGAAGGCCATGTTCTAAATTCTAATACTTATGCCGAACCGTCCCCTTCTTTTCAATAATCCATGTCATGTCTAATCTATACTTTTGCCTAAGAGATATATTGTGGCATAGTCCGGGTTCAACACGTGTCCATTTTCAGCTGTAGGATTAATTGGCCCCCCTGATATAATTAGCCATTCATCCCTTTCTATCTTCACCTCTGAAACAGTACTGCTGCTCATGCGTATTGACCTACGTTTATTCTATATATGTTTTACTTTTACTTTTATTTATTTTATGAAAATTAAACTGCTGCAGAAAAATTGTTATTGAAAGCATTTATATTATAGAAAAATTTTCAATATAATTGAGATTAATAGGTAAAAGTATTAGAATATCAGTTTTAGATATATTTAAAAGAATTCTTTATATTATAAATTAAGGTATAAGACATCTCAAAAGAAATATAATATTTTTCACCAGCTAGCGACATATAATTTTTTTATTTAAGAATAAAAATAATATATAAACATAATTCTACTACTAACAATAAAACTTTTTATGTAAATTTTATTTTAGCATGAGATCAAACTGAACTGCTATAAATTGTCTAAATATTTAAAAATTAAAAAGTTTTCAAATATATATTTCAATAATCTTAATAGTTGATTTTAATTAATATATATTATATATTTTTAATAATTAAAATTTTAATACTAATATATTTGATATAGTTAATTTTTTTAAAAGTTAAAATTGACCATAATTATTGGCCATTGAATAGTCAATTATCTAAATTACTTAATATTTGTTGTACTTTTATGTCTAGACGTGAGAGTATCTCTACTAAGTACTAATACCTCACCTTTTCTTGGCCTCTAAGTTTGTGTTCCATTTCTTTCCAAATAATTATAATCTCGTTACGATATTAACAGCAATTTTTATCAACTCTTATTTATGATTATATTTAATAAAAATATTTTTATAAATATATTTAATAAAAATTTTTTTATTATATCTAATAAAAATGTTTTTATAATTTATATATATATATATATTTTTAGATATATTTTTTTATAAAATATAATAATTAATTATTATTACCAACAAATTAACAAATAGTATATTAGTATCTATATTTTTTTTTACGGTAAAATATTTAATACGCATGAAGAAAAGTTTTCCCATATGTGGTGAAATATTCCTTTGAGATTCCCATAATGTGGTTGATTAATTTGCACATAGGTTACACAACAAACTGGATTCTATAACAAACGGTATAGTCCAACGAATTTGTAACATCCTCTTAGTTTCTGCCACCATCAATATTCTTTCAGTGCATTGACCCTTCATGTTAACATATAAATCCCACTGTTTGTGACTGTGATAATGATAAGACCCTATTGATTAACAACTACTTTTTCATGAAAATTGGCCTCACATACACTGAAAGTGGACAAATTAAAGCTCCATCTGTATATGAACATGACCCAACATATTTCATGGTTTACGGAGGATGTTTCTTATGTCGGCGAAGCCAAAAGCCCAAGGGGGATTGTATTCTCTCACCAATGCACAAAAGCATCACCATATTTTAACTAGCTAGGTAACAGTAACACCCACCGCTTAAAATTGTAGGAACCAATTTATTGAAGCTATAGCGACGTCGTATTTACATTAATTAAGGCACTGCATATAGTTTATCAGCGATTGAATCTGAAAATCAAACTAGCTTCTGGCTATAGTTTATGGACATCATCACTGCATCGGAGAATCTAATTTAGATGTACAAAATCAATCTATTATTAAGGATTAACATCCAATTCAAAAAAAAAAAAATCTAAATAATCAATTCGATTGAGTAATATTTAAATTTTCTTTATTTTTTCTTTTCTATCAGAAAGTACTTTTTGGTGGTTGAACGGTAGATGTTTATTCTTCTTTAACCAAGTATCTATGGTTTAAAGCTCATCTTGAGCATGAAAATACTTTAAAATTTTGGACCAGCTACTCCATTTATTAAGATATCTACGATCTAACGAAAAATTAATCACTGAAGCGGTAAGAAAATATTCCAACTGTGAAACAAAAGTGGAAGAATGATATAAAGACTTGGGATTTCATATTGGAACGCAAAGGTATTTAAAACTAGAATATGTCATCCTTCAAAATTAGCTTTTCAACTGTCAATTCTTGAAAACATGTTATCGTAAGACGTCAACGGTTGATTAAATTGTTATTGCCAAAGCACGCCGCATCAATCTATTATGCTATAGAAGCAACCTATTTTTTGTATTTGTTTTAACGTAAATTTCAGACAATTCGAAGGGATGAAATTCAAATCCTCAACAAAGCAAGTACGGTTGCTGACTAATGCCTTTTTTGACGATTCATTTATGGATTAACACACAAGATATGAGAAACAAAATGATTCATTCCAGACAAAGAACTCATCTGTGTCTCCGTCAACTTATTGTTATTTCCTTGAGCAACAAATTCAACAAATGGGAATACATAACATAACTATAGTCTGTATTCATCGCATGAATGATAAGGCCTAAGGCCTTTGAAAGGCTAAAGTCACCAAGCATCTCCGAAATACAACAGCAAAACTCGGAGACCCACTAATGCTGCGAGTGGTAAAAAGCATGATGAGAGAAAAGAGCAGCTGTGCCTGTGACATGGGAACTGCCAGTGCATTTATTCAAAGAATCAGGAATTGAACACAAAAATTTTCCTACATCAAAGTAAACTCAAGATTGAACAGCCCTGCAATATTGCCATTACAGTTTTGACTTAAAGATTTATGACGATGCTCTCAGATTTGACTCGAGTCCCTTCCAAAAATAAAACGCCTTGTCCAGTCTGATACAACTAATGCCCGTGTGCGCCAGCTAACTTGCTTGCTGTTCAAGGCAAACAAAAGCATTAATAATTCAGTATTCTGAATGTCTTAAGAGCAGTTTTAAGGATATAATAATGAGACCAAAAGGAACACACAACAATACCTTGCATAGACAGAATACCAAAGCCATTGAGTGCTATGACCAATTGAAACCCAATCACCAGGAAGCTGTGCAGCTGCCTGCTCTCCTCCCAGAGGAGCAAATTGACCTAAATGCTTGTACCTTGAGGCACAATCAACCATGCACTAATAAGTAAATCCTTCAACTATGGAGACCCTTTGATCATATTCATCAATGTATAAACATAAAGAGAAAGATAAAAGAACTAAGAGCAAGTAAGCTAATATGATACCTGAAGGGTTTGAACCTATGGCGTCCTTCTCCCCTGAACCTGATAGGACCCTCTGGATTCTTTTCACACTCTTCCATCCGATTAAAGCACTTGGCAAGGTAGGTGCCTTGCTGAGATGCAACCTAATACGAGAGTGCCAAAAAAAAAAAAACAAGTCATGTCACCGAGGAGACATCATCAGATAGAAAGCCTACAGGCAACTAATTAACATGCCATGCACCTGTGCTGTAGCAGGAAGAAACTTCATTTGAGAATCCACTTTAGAAAGTGCAGTTTTTAGTTCTTCGATACTCAGCTCAATAGATTCCTTTGCAACATCTCCCTTGGCTTCTTTCAACAGATCAGCAATATCATTCATTTGTCTAGTCTTCAGATACAGTTCTACCTGAGGGTATCTCTCACAGATATCATCCAATACCTCTTGAAATTCTTTGACCGTGAGGGTTCCTGAGTTGTCTTTGTCCGCCTTCTTAAAGATTGCTGCAATATCTTCCTACAATGCCGAGAATGAAATTCACTATTAAAGAAAAAAAAGATTATTTGAAATTCAAATAATTGTCTTTCTCATACTAAAACACAAGTCCCAGATATTGAATGAGTGCATCTTAATTTAGAATGCATTGACAGATTCACTTAACTTGAAAAAGAACAAATACAGCACAAATTTATTCAGCAAGATGAGTTTTAATAAAGACTTACTATGTCTATCACTCTACAAAAGAAAAATAGAGATTTTACTATTTCATCAAAATTATGTAGTGGTGTTACACACTTACACTAATGATGGAGAGAACAACAAAACTCTGAAGAAATGCCAAATGTAAACCTAGTATAATTGAATCCAATTACTCAACCCATATCAATGGAATAGGCAAATGGCAATATACATACTATTGGTAATGCTAAAGTGAATGCATAAATTATGGAGAAATAGTATGAGATACCATGACTTTTCGCTGGTTTATTGTAGCACAATCTCCAAGTGCATACACATTGTTGGTTCCCTCAACTCTCAACCATTCATCGGTAGCAACAGCACGCCTGTTAATCTGCTTAGAATGGTACGTGTCAAATGAATAGTACTAAAACATATAGGCTTCAAGAGACAAGGTAAAAATCATAAATCAGAATAAATGTAATGTCAAATTTCCCAAACACAAACCTGGCCAATTTGTGTCATAAAATCTCTAATAAATGGACGAGTTCCAATGCCAGTTGACCAGACAGCCATTCCATATGGCATTGTAGTGATTTCTCCTCCATTTTTCATTTCTTTAGTCGAAATTTCTTTATCAGATACCTTCACAACCATGGATCCAGTTTTCACATCGATGCCATCTCTTCGGAACTTGTCCTCAGCAAAAGAAGTGATTCTTTTGTCAAACCTGAAAAATGAGCAAAAACACACATCACCTTTGACGAAAGTTTTATGGTCAAATTAGGTATTTAACAATGAATAATACAACAACTTCATAACTTTTATGAGCATTGCCTACTTTACATGAAATAAACCTACCATTATTAAGGAACAAGAACCATTCTCATTGTCTATCTCTTCAAATAACTATCTTAAATTCTTGTAGTTGTGTTGTGCTTCCAAGATTTTTACTATGTAAAACACAAGATTGTAAGCAGAATGTTATATATGTTTCCAATTGTTCCCTCTTAAACACTTCGGCTTGTCAACTTTTCAACCCAATGATTTCACATCCTACTCAACACTAGTAGCTGGTTTCTTTGAGTCTAACATGTGCATATCAGGTACACTACAACACCTTCTATTGAACCATGTCATTATGTTACTGAAATCACGAGTTATTACCAAATTTTAAACAAACAAAACCACCACCCACATATATAAAAATCCATGATTTAGTCAAATACTTCAGATGCCTACTCATAAAACGCAAATTGGATGGTAAGGCATTGTTCATCAATTTGCTAATAATGAAAGCAAAGGAATAATGAGAGTTAGATGCTCACATGCTCAAAATATGTTCCCCTGCCTCCAGAAGCGTAATCTTAACCAAATCTTTTATACCGGGATATAATTTGACCAAATCTTCATTGACGAAGTCATGAAGAGAGGCTGCAAACTCCACCCCGGTCGGACCACCTCCAACAATAGCAAAATGAAGGATTCTCTTCTTCTCTTCCTCACTTACACTAGGCAAGCTTGCTCTCTCAAAGCAGTCAATAACTGTTCTTCTGATCTTCTGTGCATCTTCAACTTCCTGCACAGTGTATACACACATCCATGAAAATATTAAAATATAAAATAATAAAAAAAATACACATGCATAAACAGAATCCAGTCACATTTTATACGTAAGAGCTTTGGGACTTAATGGCTTTCAGTACGAGGTTAGAAAGGGACTAACCTTCAAGAAATGGCAATTCTCCACCACCCCGGGAGTATTGAATGTGTTTACATTTGCTCCCACGGCTATGATGAGGAAGTCATAGTCCACAACAAATTCATCTTTTTCATTCGAATTATTGCTTATACTTGACCGACAGTAAACTTTCCTGTTTGCTGCGTCAATCTTGAGACATTCTGCTTCACTGAAGTCTACTTTCACATTTTTCTGCTAGGAGGAAAACGTGAAAAAGCTGGCATTAAGCAGGTTTCTATACCAGTAACCTAATTATCAGAATATGTGTAAATTTATTCTAAGGTGATAACAGTCTTGACATATTTGACTAAATTGTTTTTAACAGTTTTCAATTATTAGCTTCATATGGAAACAATTGAATTGGACGTGAGTTTCCACCTTATTCTAATAATAAATATCATCATCACACAAACATTTTCCTAATACAAGAGTGAAGTCAAATTACAGTGACAAGACCCTAACATAAGACCAAAGCGCCTTGTATTCATAATTTTATAATAATAATAGTAATAACTCTAGAAAGTTAAAACAATGTGTATAAACTTATATAGCAAATATATATTACGCGTATGTACTTTTCTCAAGACTCTGGTGCTCGGTTTAAAAAACCGTTGACAGCCATTAGCTATTCTAAACAAATTTGCTTGCAATAGGACTGAATTAGTGAAATGGAATGATAGTAGTATCTAAAATACAATCATAATAATGATATTCGCACATAATCAGAAAAAGTATATACCCGAATTTTATATTAGTCGTGTATAAAAACTTATTAAACTTAATTAACAAGTTATTACCTTCCTAAAGATGTTGCGAACGGGTTCAACGATGCTACGGGCCTCGACGGTGCCGCACGTGACACTAGGAAGCAAAGGTGTGAAGGCAAAATAGTTGCGAGGAGACACCACGTGGACCTCATATCTGGGATTCTCCAGATTCTTCAAGAAGCTCGTCCCTGCCCAACCTGTCCCCAGCACCACCACCTTCTTCTTCTCCTCCTTCACTACCGCCGCTTCCGATTGAGCTACCGCCTCGCCGTATGCCAAAAGTCCACCACCGCTGCATCATATACAACAAATACACCCTTCAGTATTCAACTCTTCATATTTTATAATTTGTGATCTGAATCTGACACATCTCAACTACATAATTCTTGTTTGTTAGATCTATTCACTCAATATTTTAGTTTATTTTCCAATTTAACTTAATTGCAACTTGCAAGGAATCTCAATAAGAGAGCATGGTTTGGTGCAGAGGATGGGAGTAGGACAACGGATCAGAGAATAATTAGCAAAATTGATTATAGGAATTATGTTTAAATTAAAATCCGGGTTTGGTGAGTATATGTGGATCTACCTTGGAAGAGAAGAAACGTTGAATCCATGATAATAGAAATGAAAACATCAAGTGGTAATAGGAATAAGCAAGAGAAGAGGGAAAAGGAAAATGGAATGAAGTAGATGGAGAGGTACCTAACGGTGGTGCAGAGGAGTACAAGCTTGAAGTGGGAGTCGTAGCCATGGAAAGCTTTAGAAAGACGCTGGAAGAAAGTGAAAGTGCGCATTGTGGTTGTTTGGAGCAGCGAAGATCGGGGATTCCAAAATTCCGGGAAGTTGAAAAGCGAGTGGGGGATGTTCTGACGGGTACGTAATTACAAGAATGTGAGAGAGAGAATGGGGTCAACCGTCAAAGAGAACGAGGGAGGGAAAGAACCAGAGGAAGCTACCAAGCACAAAAATTGGAACTGCGTGTCTTCTAGGCTTTCGCCTTTTCTAGTTTTCTTTTCTTCTCTTTTTTTTTTCAGTCACGTTCTGACTTTTGACTCATTTGTAAAAAAAAATTAAAAAGTAAGAAAAATTTTAACGGCGAGTCAAATTTAATTTTATTTACTAAATTAAAAAACAGTGAATTAAGTATCATCAAATAGTAATACTGTTTTATATTTTATAATTTCATTGTTCAATTATAGTTCGCCAAAAAAAAATTATTCCATTTTATCGAATCACCCATGCCCAAACATATTATTTTCTTTTATTAAGTGACTGGTCAATGTCTAAACAAGTTCTGAATTAAAAAAATCTAGACGTTAAAATAATTTGATTTTTATTCACATCATTTTTTTAATTATATTATTTTATTATAATGTCACTTATAAAATGGCCGCCGACGAAGGGTATGCTTTAGCAGCTAGTTTTTCCTTTATTGAAGTCGTTTGTGATGTGCTGGAAGCAGATTAGCAAAATAAAGGTGGCACGCATAAAATGACGTGTTACTAGGTTTGTTTTTCATCCTCGTCGATTGGTAATAACGCATACAAAGTTACAAACATAAAATGATTTGTTTAACAGTTTAAGCCATTCGGTTGAAGATGGGATAGGATAACTGTGACCCTGACCAAAAATCTGAAAAAAGTGTGCACATGCTTTTCTTTGGATGTCACATTTTGTTGGTGGTGGTAGTCATTATTAACTTAACTTTCCGTTTATATTAAAGGTAAAAATTGATATCCTTTTTGCTTTCAGGTAAAATTTTTTTAATATTTAAAAATTAAATAATAATTTAATTAAATTTATTAAATTAGTTATAATGGTTAATTTTATATAAAAATAAGTGTATATAAATTTTTATTTTATATTGATTATATTCTATTTTTATATTAACTTCCACACCAAATTTAAAATAATAAGACTTTACAGCACTATTATTGTTATTTTTTTTATATTTATATTAAATATATACTAAAATCAATAATCAAGTTAATCATCAGAATTGAATATATATTAAAATATAAAATATATATTAAAAATAAATTAAATTACATATATATATATACACACGAATACATAGCTATTAGTTTTAGTGTGTAAATAATTTTTAATTTTTTTAATATCTTTCTAGTCTTTTTCTTGAATAACAATTAACAACAATATTACCTCACCTTGCATACAATATTGCATGATCAACGTGCTCTCAGCCTCTCACGCAAATTTTATTCTGAAAAATGACAAACAACAGCTAGATTTGTTTCTATATTACTACCTATGCCTCTAAATACTCATCTACAAATTAAAACAAAGTAGTTATTCATATCTTTGGATCAATTTAATCGACAAATATCATTATTCTTCTTCATTGTTTTAAATGTATGCAAAATAACGTTGGTTTCTGTTTTCTCCTAGACTCGTTCTAATGTTGTTTTCTTTTCTCTTGTAGCTTAAATCCCACTTATGCAACAACAAAAACGATATTAGTAAGTTTTTCGTCTGCAAAGCTTTCATTTATTTCTTCAAAAGAATTTAGAAATGTCAGTTTAATTTTTATTCAGTGATGATGCCATGTGATTAACATGTTAAAAGGATATCACCCAAATGGATTTAAAAAAAAAAAGAAAAAAAGAAAAAAGGAGAGAGAAGAGCTTATTAGGTGGAGGTGACTAAATACCCATTTTGGTCCCTGAGATTCACGCGATTACTCATTTTGCTCCCCGAAATTCAAAATTATCTATACTGGTAGATTCAAGTTTTGGCACCAATATGATCCCTCGACTCTTTCTGGTGATGATTAGGCAAATAGAATGCTGAGATGACACCCTTTCTATCACGTTGGACGCTGTAACGGCTAGTTAATGTGGCGAGGGTTGTATTTGTATCCAATTTAGTCCATGAAATCCTAATTATCTTATTATTTATCTGAGTTATAATGACAAAGTTTTAATAAGAGGGACTAAATTGGATACAAATACAACCCTCGCCACATTAACTAGTCATTACAGCGTCCAACGTGACAGGAAGGGTGTCATCTCAGCACTCCATTTGCCTAATTATCACCGGAAAGAGTCGAAGGACCATATTGGTGCCAAAACTTGAATCTGGAGGACCAGTATAGATAATTTTAAATTTCGGGAACCAAAATGAATAATCGCGTGAATCTCAAGGACCAAAATAGGGATTTAGTCTGTGGAGGTTGCTATAAACTGAAGAATTTTCGCCGCCTAGGCAAACAAGGATGAATTAGTATTGGGTACTAAGCAATAATACTAACGACAACTATTTTATGGGGCCTGGCTGCTGAAATGATATACATTAATTGAGTGGAATAATAAGCTCATGATTTCTAGAAGAATGTGAGGTTGTTGGGTATAAACGAAAGTCAAACACTAAAGATACAAGGGATACAGACTGTTCTCTAAACATCCCTAATCTTTACCATCTTTCTTTCTTAATTATCTTTGTTGGGTCTTAGACCGTTAATTTTTTATTTTCGGCTTATGGTCTTGTATATTTTTATTTTTTGGTTAAGTTTGATAAAAATTTATGGATTGAAATCATTATCCAGACAAACAATATCTTGTACTTAACCATTGATCAAACCCAAGCCCAAAAACTCCGAGCAACCTACCAAAAACCTGAAATTTATACGTATACCAAATACCTGACATCCATGACGACCAAAAAACAAAAATCATGGACATCCGAATAAAAACATATATAGTTATTATTGTACACAAAAAAAAAAAATACACAATTATTATCACTAATTTAAATTGATCTAGTAATTAACTCACTAATTCCTTTAAACTGGATTTGGAGATTTGAATCCTCTCATAATTCATGAGTAAAACTTTTAACTTTTCTTACTCTTATGTTAAAACCTATTCGGGTAAGTACAATTTAATAGAAAATAAAATTTATCATTAAATTATTTTTTTATTATCATAGCAAAAAAAAAATAATTATGGAGAATTATTTTTATTAAAATATATCTAAATTTTTTTTTTTACGTTAACACTCTACCAAAACTACTAAAAATAGGATGAATGTATAATATATTATCTTAATGATGGCAAGTTTATTGGAGCAAAATAATTTATAATATTTTTTATTTTAAGATAGATAATAAAAATTTATTACTAAAAGAAAATAGGATATAATTTATACCTATTTTTTATGCATAAGTATCATAGTATATAAGTATTCATGATCCCTATGAAATGGGAAATAAGCCAAAAAGACGAAGAAGAAAATGCATAATAGTCTTTATTAATGTTATTTCATCATACAATCTCCTAAATTAGAAATAAAATTAAGCAGGCAAGGAATATAATTTAAACATTAAGAAGACTCAACATGTGAATAATTATGATAAATTAACTTGTGTAAAAAAATAATAAAATTTATAATAAAAATATAAAAACTTAAAAAATAGGAACAAAATAAAAGAAATAAAAGAGATTGAGAACAATAATAAATAATAATGTTTGATAGTTTATAAAAAAATTAAAGACTAGAAATAATGCATCATACGAGAAAAAAATATATTATTGAATAGAAGAGTAATAATCGATAAAAAAATGAGATTCTCTTCTAGCATATATAGCCATTTACAGTGAAAAATTTAGGTTAAATTACATAGTTAGTCCCTACACTTTCAGTGAAATTGCAAATTGGTCCCTATAGTTTAAAAGTTTGTAATTGGGTCCCTGAACAAAATTAAAATTTGTAATTAGGTCCCTACCGTTCAAATACCGTTTGATTTAACAGAATATTCCTCAGTATATTCGCTATTTTAAACATGTGAATTGCACGTGTTTAGCAGTAAAGACTAATTTGCAATTTTAGTAAAAATATAGGACCAACACTATAATTTAACTATTTAAAAATAACCGAAAAATTCCTAACCCACCCCACCCCCTCCCCAGCCTTCTCACTATCACTTCTCCATGCCCAAAATGAAGCACCTCCTTCGAAAGCTTCACATCGGTGGCGCCAGCACCACCACTTCCACCACCGCTATCCACCACGTGCCGCCGCCGCCGCCGATTATCGCTCCCTCTACTTCTTCCGCTTCCTCTTCCGCTCTCCCCTCTCCCACTCCAGTCGTCGTGGATCTATTTCAAACCCTAGCAGCACCACCACCACCAGCATCAGCAACAATGAAAACGGCATCGTTAGTGATTTCAGTTTGTTGGAGCAAGAGGAGTTTAAGATGCAATTGGCTCTTGCGATCAACGCCTCTGATCCCGATGTCCATAAGGACCCTGAATCTGCGCAGATCGATGCTGCTAAATAGATCAGCCTCAGATATGAAGGATATGTGCTATCGTTCAGTTTCAGTCCCTTCGTTACTGGGCACTCTCTCTCTCTCTCTCACACACACACAAAGAGTAGCAGATACATTAGTAGTCTCTAATTACTGATACATCAATAGCTAGAAAGGATTAATATGACTATTGATTGTCTTGGTTAGGATTAATGTGGGTAAATGGTTCTCTTTTTTTCTTGGTTGATATGATTGTTATTCTTATAATTACTATACTCAATCACTGAGGGAGAACGTTATGGATTGTACTTATCTGTTGTTATATGGACGTTTTTTATTTAGAGTGAAGTTTATTGCCATTAGTGTTGGGCATTTCCATTCATGGTTTTATACTTTCGTGGTCGTTATGGGAAATTTTTTTGCTGCTGTGTCGATGTAGTTGTTGTTCTGGAGTCTGCTGAAAATACTAATTTGCTTTGCAGAACACAACTTTATTGGAGTTAATGAATTCATTCCCTCCGATGAAAAAATAGCTCTTATTACTAGAAGGTTTAGGTTCATGATTCCATCTGCACTTGACATGAAACCTGATAGTAACATGGTGGCAGCTGTTGTGGTGGTTGATGCCATGGCCATGGCTGCCAGTGAAGAAGGGAGGGAAAGAGGGGAAGAGAAAGGATAATGGAAGAAAAGGAAAAAGAAGAAGTGGACATTATGGTAAATGTGTGTTTTTTTTACAGTAAACGTTATTGAGGACCTAATTAGAAATTTTAATTTTCTTCAAGGACTCAATTACAAAATTTTAAATTATAGGGACTAATTTGTAATTTCATTGAAAGTGTAGAGACTAATTGTGTAATTTAACCTTATTATAAAATCTAGAGTAAATGACATTTTCGTCCCTGGCCTTTTTTGTGTGGACATTTTCGTCCTCAAGCAACGGAAAATACATTAAAGCCCCTAACCCCTGAAAAACGTGGACATTTATGTCCTTCCGTTGAATGCAGCCATTTGTAGTGGACAGAAAAGGCTGAGCTGGCAGAGGTGGTGATGAGGTGGCACGTAACGGAGGCCAGGTGGCATGGAGCTTTTTGTAACAGGACATATAAGTCCCTGGAGACGAAAACGACGCTGTTTCGTCTCCTCTCCCAATCTTTCAAATTCGTCTTCTCCAATCTCTCGTCTGCACAGAAATGGCGAAGTGGGTGTTGTGGGGAGTGGGGGCAAAAAGGAAGTTCTTCCTTCCATGGCATCTGAAGGGGTATCATCAAGTTGGAGAAGAAGTGGAGGTCAGGTCGGCTCGAGCTCACATCCTAAGGAGAAGGACGGCAAGCATGGCGTCTCACCAAAGTGCTTCTGTGGAGAAAACGCAATCCTTTTCATGTCGAAGACGCGAAGCAATCTGGACAGATTGTTTTTGGGCTATCCCTTTTACAAGGTATGGTAACGAAATGTGATCCACGTGTGGTTGAAGATGTGTTAGGGTTACTAGTTTTTAGTTCTTGAATTATGTGGGTTGACATGCTGCAGGCAAGACAACCCTATTACAAATTTTTTTTGTGACTTGATGAGCACGTTGCTAGACTTGGATTGACAGAAACAAAGTATATAGGAGAGAAGGAATTTTTCGATGTAGAAGATTATCACAGGTAGTATGACATGAAAATGAGGATCAGCTGCTTGGAGAAGAGGATATTAGCTCTAGAGATGAAAAGAAAGCCAATAAGATGGTGTATCTGTGTCATTGTTATTGTGTTTATTTTTGCTGTTCTAAGTTGTAAGAGTTGATAAAGGAATGAAAAAGTGTGTTGTATTGTTGCAGCAATTATCAAAATTCAGTGTCATTTATATGAATGATTGCATTGCCCTGTACATGTTGTGTAAGGTGTGGACGAAATTAAAGTTGTTTCCCTAATAGATAACATACCATTGCATTAGTGATAAAAAAAATTGGTTTAGTTAACATCCATATTCATCTGACCTACAAAGGGTGTTCAAAAATCATTACATAGACAAAGGGCGTTCAACAACCATTACATAGACAAAAAATTGTCACAAAAAGCACTTAATGATAGTAGTCTTCACTCTTTCGAGTCGTTTATTTTTGGAGAAGTTGGCAAATTTGGGGGTGGAGCTTCTTGATTCGGAGCTGCAGATGGGATGGTAGATGGAGTTGGCTCTTGTGTATTAGGATGGATTGTGGAGGTAGCGATTGGAGCCGGCGGCCTGAAGATCTTCTGCTTTGGTCTGAACCTGGACTGTTGTGGGCGAGCGGTGTTATTGGCTTTTCCTGGAGGTTTAAATCGACAGCCTATAGTTGGGGCTGGTGGCCTGGTTTGAGTAGTTGTTGGCCCTAGAGGTAAAATGACAAGTGTGGATCTTGTCACCATTGTTGGAGCTGGTGGCATAGGTGGATTGCACGGGGCAGGTGATTCTACAACAGTGGGGTTTGGGGAACTGCTTGGTTGGCTTCTGGATGCATCTTGGAAATATGCATGAAAGATGTGAACAGAATAGTACTATTAAGACAGATTAGTCCCTAATCATAATAGCACTAATACAGAATAGTCCCTAGTCATAGCAGTAATAAGACAGATTAGTCCTTCATTATTTCTATACTAAGACAGATTAATCCCTAACCATAATTGTACTAATACAAATTAGTCCCTATAATACAAGATTCCACTGTATGGTTGTTACCTCTGAACCTGGAGCAGATTGTGACATTGGAAGCACAATCAGTGACTGGGAGGTGGTAGCTGCTTTCTTCCTAGGGAGCCTTGTCTTCGGCTTCCAGTTTGGGTTAGAAGGGGCTCCCTTACATGTTTTGTAGTTGTGGCCTTTCTCGCCACACTTGCTGTAGGATACAACGAATGACCTCTTCAGTTTTCCTTCTTGCATGAGTGGCTCAACCGGATTCTTTTGCCTATTATGAACCTTTGGCCATCCAATTGGCCTTTTGATAATAGGTGGGTCTGGCTTCAAGAAATCAGTTCTTACCCAAAATTTAGGACTTGGAACAGGCTTAATACAGTGTGCATACGTCCTCCTGATGGACTCCATGCATAGCCAAGGGTGAACATAGTCTTGAGGTGTGTCATATCTCTTCCTAATGGCAGCAAATGCATGTAAACAGGACATGCCTGAGGTAATACAGCGAAAGTGAGTAATATAACCAAAATAATAGTAAAGGGGATTCAAATCAAAATAACAAAGAAACTGAATCAAGTATTGTACAGGAGTTACCAGTCAGTTGCCATCGATTGCATGAGCAAGTGTGCCTAATGAGGTCCACATCCACCTTGGTTTATTTGCGAGATACCTAAAACCTCTTTCGTTCATTGTCACAACCCATTCAGCCGTCCACTTGGTGCTAAGGTTTACCAGCTTCTCCAACCTCTTTTCCTGAACTGGTGCTAGCCTCCCTGAGTGATTCTCCAAGACCCGTTTATGATTCACCATCCGCCTCATGAGATAACATCTAATCTCTTCACACATGGTTAGTACAGGCTTGTAGCGGTAGTTAACTATTTTAGCATTAAAAACCTCACACATGTTGTTTGTGAGGTTATCCACTTTTGGCCCATGGGAGAAGTAAGCCTTGACCCATGTCTCAGGTTCAAATTTGCTGAGGTACTCTCAGGCACCCTGGTTAACTGTCTTCAACTTATCCATGCATTCCTTGAATTCAGCCACAGTCGTGCACCTGGCACACTCCCACACAACTTGAATTCAGTAGCCTCCTTTGTATTCATGTGTGGTTGAGTGGACATCCATTTTTCAATCTTCTTACATAGCCAGTGTTGATCAGCAGTGTTACTGCCCAAAACCCTCACACAAGTGTGTTCTGGATGGTAAGTCTTTACTTGATAACACCGCAGGCTTTTGTTGTATGACAAGTGCACCAAGTAAGGACACTCATTATCCCCACACCCTACTCTCACTCTCTCTGTCATTTTTTATCCATTTCACTTCCGACCCTCAGCAATGAAAGAATCTTTAACTACCTCCTTGAACCTGTCCACAGTGGCAAACCTAGTTCTTAGCTCAAACCTGCCCTCACCAGGAGCATACTCATCATCAAACTCTGGAAACTTTTCACCTCTACCTTCATCATCAGATGGTATGGGAGTATGTAAGTCTTCAGACTCATACTCAATCATGATCTCCTTCACCTCCGTGGGGAGCTCACTAACATAAAACCCACCCCTGACTGCATAATCCGGCTGGACATCAGGTCCTTGATCCCCTGTTTCACCACGTGCATCAGTCCCATTCCCACTGCCTTCCCCTCTTTCATTAACCCTTGTGCCAAATTGTCTTTTCTTCTTCCCTTGCTTCTTCGGTGTAACTACCTTCTTCCTTGGAGTAACAACCTTCTTCTTCGGTGTAACTACCTTCTTCTTCGGCGTAAGGACCTTCTTCTTACTCTTGACACCTCTTTTCCTCTTCCCAGCAGTTACCCCACCATTGCTGTCACTCTCAATTCCAGCCGGTGGAGGTTTGTACAAGACATCCTCCGTGCTCTCGTACCCGTCATCAGATGAAGAGGAAGAATTCAATTCCTCTGCAGTTTCATCCACTTTTCCTGCAGTATCTCTGTCCTGGGCAGCTTCCTCAACAACCTCCGGCTCGTCGACAGGATGGTCAAAGTATATATGGAACTCACCTCGTCTTGGATGCTTCATTAGATTCTCTCGCATTGAGTTGATCCCTGCATCCCCAGTCAATATGTTCATCCCGGATTCAAAGTCAATGCTTGATGGATCATACCAGTATACTGCCTTGTATGACTGGTAGCCCAAACCCTTAAATAGTGTCACCAAGTCTCCGAAATTAACAAAGTCTAGGTCCATCTCGGGAACCTCTCCTCCTTTCCATTCTGATAAACCATTTTTCCACCAACTCCTCTTACGAAGTTCCCTCCATGATGAAAGACCGGAACCACAAACACATCAACCATCTGAAATTAACCAGTGCATAACTAGGATTAAAAATAGGAAACAACACAACATATGAATGAAACTACATTGTCCGAACATAATCCCTCCCCCTAATCCTCCACAGGATACAATACACCACTTTTTCACATTCTTTCTTACACTGTAAATAGGCAAAGACATTGCCTTCCTAGCTAAGCATCGCAATCTTACCTTGTGCCGAAGACACCAGCCACGACCTCAGACCAAGCTTCTCCTCAACTTTTGCCACCAACGTCAACCCCTAGCCTTGTGCTCTTCTACGTATTGTATTTTTTGGAGGGAGAAACAGAGACGAAAGAGTTTGATCGTCTTTGGCTTAGGGTTTTCTGTAATTTTCTCACTCAAGTGTGGGTCTTCTAGGTATTGTATATGGGGATTCAACTGCGTTTGGAGAGGAGGAGACGAAACGGCGTCGTTTTCGTCTCCAGGGACTTATATGTCCTGTTACGAAAAGCTCCATGCCACCTGGCCTCCGTTATGTGCCACCTCATCGCCACCTCTGCCAGCTCAGCCTTTTTCGTTCAGTGCAAATGGCTGCATTCAACGGAAGGACATAAATGTCCACGTTTTTCAGGGGTCAGGGGCTTTAATGTATTTTCCGTTGCTTGAGAACGAAAATGTCCACGAAAAAAAAATCAGAGACAAAAATGTCTTAGGTAAAATAAAAAAAAAAGAAATAAAATTTTTAATAAATTAAAGAAATATTCACGATAATATAATTAATTGATTAATTGATAATGTGTATATAACTATTAGATAATAAATTATTGTATTTGATATTAAAATAAAAAATAAATATAAACAATGAATAAAAATAAAAAATTTAAAATTAAAATAAATATTCAATATCAAAGAAAAAAATAAAAAAAAACTTTTAATAAATAACGATTCGAAGATTAACTTCACAATAAATTGAATCAAATAACATATATTTAAATTAATTAAATTAAATAATTGATATAACAAATTAACTATAATTGTTCGGCTAAATACAGTAACTTAAATAAATAAAAAATATCTAATGAATATATTAGGTAACAATTAAACCACTTTTAAAAATTATTAATCAAAATAAATAAAACGAAAAAATAAATACAAATTAAAATAAAATTAATTTATTTATTTTCAATCAAATCAAACAATTAATATAATTGATTAACTAAAATAATTATGACTCAAAATATATAAGACAAAAATTAATATAAATTAAAATAAAATAAAATTATTTATTTTAGTCAAATCAAATCATTAATATAATTAATTAATTATAGTTAATGTGAACAAATAAAATATTAAATAATTTGATATTTATTTTAATTAAATCAAATTAATTAATTAATTAATGTATTTAAAAAAAATTAAATAAAATAAACCAAAAAATACTTTCAAAAATATATAAATATTCTTTGAAAATTTCTTTAAATAAAAGTTTATTCTTCCGAAGAAAAAAAAGATTAAAATGAAGAGACTTAAATTATTTGTAAAAATTGTATTCTTTAAATTATTTTCTTGATACATATACATCATTCTTTAAATTTATTATGTATACATATCAATCGAAGTAAAATATTAATCTAATTCCAATTAACCTTTATGAGGTGGTATACTCTGTTCATATCTAAAGAAGTTCTCCGGGTCAACTCTGGTTTTGACCTGCACCAGTCTATCAAAATTCTCTCTAAAAAACTTGGCGCCGTAAATTCGAGCGGCATCGACGTTGGTTGTTCCATTGCTTGGACAGGCTCCAATATCTCTATCCCTGTAGTTAAAGAAAGCCTCCCTTGGCGATTTGGAAACAAAAGGAGTCATAAACTTATATATGGACCTTAACAAATTCAAGTTATGATTAGCAACACGTTCCTCATCTTGTAACCAAGTTATGTAGTACGAAATCTTGAACAAGTTTCCTGCTCTATGAGGAAACGGAGTAGCGGAAGTTGGAATCTCCCACATTCTTCCACCATAGGGGCTCCATTGCATAATAATTATCTCACTCTCGATGAGCTTGTTCCATATGGATTGCAACCCCTTTTTCGAAATAACGTTCTTCACATAATCTGACTTGCTCTTGGAATAAGACCAAGCAGGGTCTTTTGCTTCGAATAGCAACGCTTCTGCTGGGGTTCCGATTGGGTATTCTGAATAGAAAAGAGTGCTGTTCACCCAAGGCATTTCAACGCAATCACTTTCGGTTAATCCCAGTTCAGGAAAATTCTTTTTCATCAAACTCAAGAGTCTATCGGTTCGTCCCAAGAACTCGGCGATGAAGGTAACTTGAACCCTCTTGTGATGCACCTCGTGCTGGAGTCTGATGAAAAGATCCCTGTCGATCTTTGGTGCAACATGTTGCCACTTGTAAACAAGGTCCGTGACGCCTTGCTCCAAGGTCCTATTCACCTTGAACACCGTCACCAATGGAGGAACCTCCACCAGCTTCATCGTCCATGAGAGAATCACACCGAAACTGGCACCTCCACCTCCTCTAATGGCCCAGAACAGATCCTCCCCCATTGATTTTCTGTCAAGGATATTACCATTTACATCCACGATTTTTGCGTCGATGATGTTGTCCACGGAGAGACCATATTTTCTCATGAGGTTGCCGTAGCCACCGCCGCTGAAGTGACCGCCGGTGCCTACAGAAGGACAGACTCCGGCAGCGATGGCATGAACATTGCTGTTCCGTGCGACTTTATAATAAAGTTGGCCAAGTGTTGCACCAGCCTCAATCAAAGCGGTGCCGTTTTGGATGTTGACGTGAATAGATTTAAGAGTGTACATGTCGAGAAGAACGAAGGGAACATCTGATATAAAGGAGAAGCCTTCATAGTCATGGCCGCCGCTTCGGATTCTGAGCTGAAATTTGCTGGCTTTGGAGCATATAATGGCTGCCTGAACGTGAGATTCATGGAAAGGGGTTATGATGGCAATGGGTTCGGGTGTGTTTGGTCTATTGAACCTCTTGTTACGAATATGGAGGTTGAGGATGTAAGAGAAGGATGAATTGTGCCTAGTGTAAAGTGCTCCAGTGACGCTAACAGGAGCTGATGGGTTTTTCCATCTGTTGTTTGAGAGACAAGCGTGAAAGTAAGCATCTGGATTTGCATGTGAAACAGGAGACTGAAGAAGAAGAATGGTGAGTGCTAGCAGAGTTGAAAGGAGAGAAAATGGCGACGGTGATGATGATGTCGCCATTAGTGTTTGTTACTTGCTATGTTGTTAGCGTTGCATTCGGCATTTATAATGTAAGTGTTATTGCATTCAATTCTTAGATTCTTTGCTGGTCAATTAGTCATCGGAAAAATCTAGTCACATTTAAGAATTTTCCTTGAATGCATTATGTCTTTGACTGGCACAATAGGAATACGCAACATATGGGTAGCTACAAAATTTTTTTTTTTTTGGTGACTTGGTAGCTACAAAATTAAACTTAATACAAAATTCCGTTGGTCTTTAAAAAAGTTATTGGCCCTAAATTTTTTCTAATTTTAATATTTAAAAAATATGTTAGGTGAATACTAAATAAGTTATTTTTTTAGATAAAAACTAATATGCAATTTTTTTAATATAAAATTATTAATTAAAAATCATTAAATAATTTAATATATTTGATTAAATTGTTATCTAACTATCTTAATTAATAATTTTATATAAAGAATAATTACATATAAATTTTTAATTTTTTAACCAAATCTAAATAAGATTTTCATTATCTTATCTCTATTATTCTTTTTTTAATTAAAATATTTTGTTATTAATACTTAAACAACTGGATCAATTTAATTAAAATTAGTTACCAAAATAACTTGGTCATATAATATTATCTATTCAATTAAATTTGTCTATTCAAAAGATATTTTAAATGGTCAATTCAAAAATTAATTTTTTATAATATGATAAGATATAATTAGATATTTATGTAAATTTATTATATTTTTGTTAGTGTATGAAATTAAATTAAAAATAGATGTCATAAAACATAAAAGCAATCATAATTTTTTTTAATTTGTAACGTTAACGTGTGGTCTTGTGGCACATATTAGTCAAATTCTAAAATTTAAAATAATAATAATAAAAAATAAAAATTTTGATTATACTAAAAGCAACTCCAATATTAACTTACAATTCAATTTTATTTTAGGTCCAATAAAATACCACATTAATATTTATAGGATCATATGTTATAAATATTAATTTAAAACTAAATGTAAGATGTGTCACTGCTTAGTTTTAATTCAATTTTAATTTTATATTATGTGTAATTATTTCATCAAAATAACTATATAAATAACAAAATTTTATTGATTTTCCATCAAGACCATATATATTCTCTGTCTAAACTTAAACTAATTTCATTTCATCTACACAAATTTCAATTATAAATTAGTTCTCTTGTAATTATAAAAAATAATAATCCAAAATTATTTCATTATAGATACGTTGTTCTAAGAATTATAATCAATTATATAATAAATTCTAAAAATAATATAATCAATTATATTATTTAGAGAATGAAAAATATGAGTCTTTATAAAATGTTGATATTTTTAATTTTGTGAATTAAATTAGTCTTTTAAATATTATAAATTAATCAATTTTTGTTTATTTGTTATTTTATTAACAATTTTTATCAACCATAGATGATATGAAATAAATATATTTATGAAAATCTATTAATTTAAATTGCTCATTTGCGATGATTGGGATAAAATTGGCGCTAAGCGGAAACAACTATGGCAGCGGCTCTTTCGTTGCACTGACCGCCACAATATTTTTATTTTGTAGTGGGATCAGACCGCCGCGAAATATCAACATAATTGTAATATCCAAAATCGTTGTAATAATTGCTGCTGAATTTCCTTTTGTAATGGTTTTAGTTAACCGTTGTAAGAAAATTACTGTTTTGTATCGAATTTCTTGTAATGTTTTATAGTATATGTGGGTGTGTGTATAACCATAAAAAGAAAATACAAAATTTCCCTAACAAAAATACAGTATAAAATTTAAGTGACTCAACATTTTGATGATCCAACTCACTGAATTAATGATTTTTGTGGATAAAGGATTAAAATGAAGATACTTTAATTATTTGGAAAAACTTTATTCTTTGAATGATTTTTTTGATATATATACTATTGTTTAAATTTATTATGAATACAGGTGGAAACTCAACTTCATATAAAATTAATAATTTATAGTCGTTTGATAACAAATTTAATCAAACTTTATTTAACGACTATGAACACCTGAATTTCCCCTAATACATATTAATCCAAGTAAAATATGAATTCAAATTCAGTTAATATTTGTGAGGTGGTATACTCTGTTCATATCTAAAGAAGTTCTCAGGGTCAACTTTGGTTTTGACCTGCACCAGTTTATCAAAATTCTCTTTGAAAAACTTGGCTCCATAAATTCGAGCGGCGTCAACGTTGGTTGTTCCATTGCTTGGATTGGCTCCAATATCTCTGTCCCTGTAGTTAAGGTAAGCCTGTCTTGGCGATTTCGAAACAAAAGGAGTCATAATCTTATACATGGACCTTAAAATATTAAAGTTATGATTAATGGCATCTTCTCCATCTTGATACCAAGTTATCATGTACTGAATCTGGAACAAGTTCCCTGTTCTATGAGGAAACGGAGTAGCCGAAGCTGGAATGTCCCACATTCTTCCACCATAGGGGTTCCATTCCATGATTATTACCTCACTCTCGATGAACTTTTTCCATACAGATTGCAAACCCTCTTTTGAAATAACTTTCTGCACATAATCTGATTTACCCTTAAAATAGGACTCAGCAGGTCTTGATGATTCGTATAGCAACGCTTCTGCTACTGTTCCGATTGGGTATTCTGCAAAGAAAAGAGTGCTGTTGACCCAAGGCAATTCAAAGCAATCACTTTTGGTTAATCCCAGTTCTGGAAAACTTTTTTCCATCAAACTCAGAAGTCTATCGACTCGTCCCAAGAACTCGCAGACGAAGGAAACTCGAACCGTCTTTTGACGCACCTCGATCTGGAGTCTGATGAAAATATCCCTGTGGAGATTCGGTGCAACATGTTGCCACTTGTAAACAAGGTCCGAGCCGCCTTGTTCCAAGGTCCTGTTCAACCTGAACACCGTCACCACTGGAGGTACTTCCACCAGCTTCATTGTCCACGAGAGAATCACACCGAAACTGGCACCTCCACCTCCTCTTATGGCCCAGAACAGATCCTCCCCCATTGATTTTCTGTCAAGGATATTACCATTTACATCCACGATTTTGGCATCAATTATATTGTCTACGGCGAGGCCATATTTTCTCATGACGTTGCCATAGCCACCGCCGCCGAAGTGGCCGCCGGTGCCGACGGACGGACAGATTCCGCCAGGAACGCCGTGAACGTGGCTATTCTGCGCGACTTTGTAATAAAGCTGTCCAAGTGATGCGCCGGCCTCAACCAAAGCGGTGGCATTTTGAATGTTGACGTGAATGGATTTAAAAGTGTACATGTCGAGAAGAACGAAGGGAACATCTGATACGTAGGAGTAGCCTTCGTAGTCATGGCCGCCGCTTCGGATTCTGAGTTGAAAGTTGCTGTCTTTGGAGCATACAACCGCCGCCTGAATGTGCGATTCGTGAAAAGGGGTTATGATGGCGATGGGTTTGGGCGTGTATGGTCTGTTGAACCTCTTGTTGCGGGTGTGGAGGCTGAGAATGTCGAAAAAGGATGAGTTGTCTCTGGTGTATAGCGCTCCGGTCACGCTAACAGGAGCTGATGGGTTTTTCCATCTCTTGTTTGAGAGACAAGTGTGAAAGTAAGCATCTGGGTTTGCATGTAAAACGGAAGATTGAAGAAGAAGAACAATAGTGGGTGCTAGCAGAGTTGAAAGGAGAAGAAATGACAATGATGATGTTGATGATGTCACCATTATTGTTATGAAATGAAAGTGGTGTTTGTTACTTGCCGCATTGTTAGCGTTGCATTCAGTATATATAACACAAAATAAATTTAAGAAGAAAAGTATAGGGAGCCAATAGTCTAAGTCTACGAACAATAGAGATTTAAGAAGTATTAGAGGTATGATTATTAGTGTTATATTATCCTTTCAGGTTATGTTTTTGGGATAAGTGGGTTCATGACATGATATTAGAATTTTAGATACGAAAGGTCAAGGGTTCGATTTTTGGTGAACTCCAAAATCAATTTATATGGACCAAAGATTTAGTTTATTGTATACATTGTATGCTTAAACCATTGACTCTTAGCACTATCCTAAAAATAAATTAATATATTTTAATATATTTTTATATATTTTAAAATAAATTAGTAAATAATTTTAATGATCGATTAGTGTTATTATAGTTAATTGTTCAGATTCTTTGATGGTCAATTAGTCATGGAAAATGTCTAGTCACATTTAAAAATTGTCCTTTTTGACTCATATATACAATAGGAATACATATCGAATGGATTGCTTCTGTCAAAAAAAAATGAATGGATAGCTTGAAAATTAAATTTATTACAAAAATCAGTTGGTCTTGGATCCAACAGATAAAAAGTTTATTTTTAATAAATATTTTAAATAGAACTCAATATCGCGCTGAATTAGTCTTTAGTCTGTTGGATTAAGGGATATTATAGAAAAAAAAGACAATTTACATGAATAACATATTTAAATTTTTTTTATTATATTACAACTTTATAAAATATTAGAATCAGACATAATTGTAACTTTTTTATTTATATATAAATCACGACATCTTAACGCGGATAATATATAATTAAATATTTATATAACGTAGTTTACATTATTTCTATTAGTGTTTGGAAAGTAAATTAAAAAAATAAATATTATAAAAAATTAAAAATAATCATAAATATTTAAAATTTTAAAAAATAATTATAATACTCACGTTACATTTTTTGATGATTTGAAACATTTAAATAATATTGATGTGTATTTAGTTTATTCACGTATTTTATCCTTAAATTCATATTTTAAAGGAAATAAAAAATACAGATACTCCATATGTTTCTTCTTCTTAAGCTATTTTAATAATTACTTTAAACTATTTTCTTACGATCTGTCCTTATCTATCTAAGTCGATATAAGAGTCATTGTTTATCGGACTATAAAGTTTATGAAATCTATCTTTTGTACATAAAAGATAATAAACAACTATTACATTTATGCTCTAAAAAATTTAAATTTGAGTTAGAAATGTCATTAAAGTAATAAATTTTATACTTATTCTCATAAATTAAATAATAATTTAATCAGGGGCTAAACTAAAATAAACTTTAAAGAAGAACAAAAATTAATTTTATGATATAAAAAAGATTAATTAAATATTTTAGAAGACTAAATTAAAATTTTTATCTAATTAATAAGAAAAAATTGAGATTTAGGAAGGACTATTGTCCCCTTTCCTTAGACGAGGCTTCACCTCTAAATTTAATTGATATAATATTTTAATTATTTTTTAAATTATATATTATATAAATATAATTAATCATTTTATATTGTATAATTATCTGTTATTTTTTACGCTGAAAAAATTTAAATTTTAATTCTTATGTCATCTTAAAAGGCTAAATTTTAATTTATATTAATTTTTTAATATCAAAAGTCCCAATAATTATTTTTTAGATACTAATGAGTCAAAGGATAATTTTTAATGAATTTTAAAAAACTTGTTATTATTTCGTTTTAAATTTCTAAGTTTATAAAAATATAAATCTTTTAAAATTTAAACTAAAACACAAAAATTAAATTTTTATTCTTATTTATTTTGATTTTTTTATATTTTATTTAAAACCAAATAGGAGATAATCCTAATTGACATTTTTTCAATGTTAACTTTAAAATATATATAATTTAAAAATAAAAATATCAATAATCTTATCAGTATAAATAGTAAATCAATCAATTAGATTCGATTTACATGTATATACTGTAGGAATAATAAATTAAATCCACATTAAAAATATATAAATCGAATTTAATTGTTTTGATTTATATAAATTTGTTGGTGTAATTTTGATCCTCGAATAAATTTGTTTGTGTAAAATGAACCAATATAATGAGTATAATTAACATGTGTATTAAAAAGCACATTAAAATTATTATTAATAAATACATTATAAGAAACACGCTGAACAGCGGCAATTTTTTGATGGATTTGCGACAATTTTAAACTGTCGCAAAATAACATACCAGCCGTTATTGATAAATTTACGCATAACACAAGTTAATAAAACTATCATGTATGTTAAGCTGTACTTTTTCAATTAGTTGAAAATTGAGGGCAAAAGCTAATGAAGTATAGATTAGGCATTCAAAACAAAATTCTTTTGTTAACAATAAAAAACAAAAATGTACTCGGGAACAAAATTGTTGGCACAAAATTAAACTTCAATGTGATGTTTAAGACTCTTCTTGCATTTTTTTTTAAACTTCTTTACTTTTTGGGCAGAATTTAAGGGTGATATTTTTTCATCGATAGCATCCTGCTTGAGTGTTGTTAGTTCTTCTTCACTTTCCCTCTTCTTTGCATTCATATGCAGTTTTTGAAGATAAGTAAAGCACAAATATATATACCTTCAAAAGTATACAAATAAATTAAAAAATACAAACATGTTAGTATGGGATTGGAAATTAATTTAGAATCCAAATCCACATTAATAAAAAAAAAGTGGTAAGCATTTTCATCTAAAGAGCAAAGACTTACTTTTGAGGATTTTTATCTAGTAGTTGTTACCGTTCTTCCTGATTGAGAACCATTGAAAAAGAAAACATGCAGAAAATTAAAGTTACAATGCAGAGGTTGAAATTATGACCTTTTTATTTTTCAATGAAATATATTCTATTGAAAAATAAATTAATATAGCAGAATTTCAATATTTTTTTTGTGAACATGAATATTCATCAAAAAAATTCTAAGTCACTTATACAGTAAAAAATACTCATTGATTATAAGCATATTCTATAAGTCAAACTTTCTTACAACAAATGCCCAGAAAAATTCTTGCTATTTAAATCTTAATATTGAGTTTGTGAACATAAGTGTGAGTATGAATCATGTGCAAGGTTTTGCAGCACAGAAACACATTTCAGTCAACTGAAATGCAAAACAGAAATATAATGCTTTAGGGAGAAGATGATCTGGATACCTGTGCCTCGGAGCGGAAATACATAAAGGGTGTATAATATAAGAAATTAGACACCCTAAAAGAATAAAATCAGCATACCTAAAATTGAAATAAATTAATGCACCTCATTTTTAAGAAATCAGTATGATATAGATAAAAAGGGGCATCAAGAAGAAAGTATATACTTCTCAATTTGTCTCATCAAGTGAATTTCTTCGCTAAATCCTCTATCAAGATGGTAAGCTGGTGCACTCCCATCCAAACAAACTGCAGAATAATTTTTAGGAAGAAAAAGTTACCAAAATTTATGCCATGAGTTAGCAATAAGAATAATAAGAACACATGTTAAAGGAAAAATTTTTGTTTACCAAAATTGGATGAATTAATTTATGCCATCTTGCCAATCATGAAGGTGGAAATGTGTAACCTTATCAATTTGGAATAAATGTACAAATCAAAACCGAAATATAATAATAAAAGTAGTGATGAAGCATCTATGTTTTGTTGGACATTCTTTCCAGCTTTAGAAGCAGGCGGAAGGATATTCTTGCGATAGGTCTTACCATTAACTTGAACAGCACCTTTGTCTCCTATGATTTTCAGTAATGCAACAGGTGAACCTCCACGTTGTGTAGAATAACAACCATGATCAGTAATCTAAAATAGTAATTACCCAAAATACATCATACAAATGACTCATTTTCTATAACCAAAATGCAAACTAGATAGATCATTAGCAACTCAGCCACCTATTTGGAATTGCATAAAATAGAAAGTGAAACATCTACCTCGATGTTACTCAACTTGCGTAAAATATTGCCAACAGTTGTATTTTTAAGCCATAAATTGCACTGACGACCTTGTCCAATGATAAAGATAGGATCAAACATAGGCTGGTGAGGAATCTGGAGAAGAAAAAAAACAAATATGATTAATTTTAGATTGAAATGACTAATGAAAACACAATCAGCTCATAATTCTCCTTATTTTAAGCCCAAAAAAGCAAAAGATACTTCAAAGTAGATGTCTCACTTACTCATGTCAAGCATGGTAGCACCTATATCTTTTATGGTGAAATCACACACAACATTGCTTTTATCAGGTAATGCAAAATTTTTAGCGGAACATATCACTAACTGTGGCATGATATTGCAAGAAACAAAATTTTCTCTAGCTAGAACAATACAACAACAACTAAGCCATATCTCATTAGGTTGGGTGCACTAAATGAATCAAACATTGCCATCCATATTATCCTTATCATATATCATATCTGCATAGAACTTTAAAACATGTTCAAAACACTTGACATATTGTTGAACACTTGGCAAGCAAAAGCATAAACAACACAAAATAACACTAAAAAGCATTCTTTGCAACACCAATTCAAAATTCAGCACCAATGACATAAAAAGTCAGTAGCATTTTGTAGTTACTCAACAAAGCATCAATCAATCAATCTAAACAAATTGAAATTCAAACTCAAGAAGCTCTTAATAGCATGTTTAACTATGTATAAACTAACACTAATTCTAATCAGAAAATCCTAATTATAACCTAAACTCAACTAACAGCAGCAAATAATTCTACGCAAATCAAATTAACACTAGAATCAACATATAACTAATCCTAAATTAACTAAAATAGAGAAGAAAAGGTGATATGAGAACCTGAGTCAAATTAATTCTAGAGTTGCTCTATTCTAATTCAGTGACTGGGAATGAGAGAGGCATGGGTGAGCCAGAGAGCCACAGACCCATAGTGCGAGGTTGTAAGGAGGGGAAGAATATGGTCGCGGCGGCGCTAGATGGTAACCGGCAGCGAGATAGAAAAGGCAGGAGACAGGAAAAGAGAAAGAGAGAAAGAGTTTTTGCGGTGGTTGTTCGGCGAAGAAGGTGGTGGTGGTTCTGTGGTTATGACGGAGACGCTGGGGGTGATGGTCGATGGTGGTGCTGCGTAGGGGGTCGAAAAGAAGCTAGGGCTGGAAAAGGGGGAGTGATTCAGACTTCAGTGTTCTAGACTTCAGCGAGTGATGGGACACTTAGAGATGGCTCTCTTCTTGGTTTGATTTGCAGCCGTTGAAAAACTAACAGCTGCTATCTTGGTTCTTTTTGTAGCGAGCCCAAATCGCTATCCTATTGGCCGTTATCTTGCCAATTTGCTACGATTTGATAAACAACCGCTAATTAGGGGGATGCACTTGCAAAGACACTCCGACGCTCAAGTCAGAATGGATCTAAAAGGTATAAGGTGTGAGGAATGAATGAGTACCTAGAGGGACATGGGTCCTCTATTTATAGGTGATGGTGACTTATCTTATCTTATCTTTGTTTGGCTAAGATAAGGGGAACGTTTGAATTTGATTGTTGGTTAGAGGCTCTAATGGGCCGGTTTCGGGCCTTTTAGATAGGTGGAGCGGGTCGGACCCGGGTATCCGAGTTTTGAGATCGTTCTTGGTGTATAATCCGTGGTCCGGATCCGTAATAGTTGCTCCCGCGGCGGGAGAACGAGTGAGGTCGGTCTCTGTCGCTAGAGGATATGGTTTTGGCCATTTTGTGGCCTTCTTTGGTTTCTCAGATCGTAGTTTAATGGATTTGTCTCTTAGCGGGGAAGGTCGATATGTCGGCCCCGAGTTTTATGGTTAGGCCGAGGTTCGCCTGGTCGTTTGATTAACGCGACCTTTCTGCATTCTTGCGTCCGTTGCATTTTTTGAGGTGTGTTTGTCAGTTTCATTTTTCCAAGGGAGCATTTATTGCGAGGGAATGTTTGGGTTGCTTTCCCTTTTCTGCCCCTGCGTGCCATGTTTATCATTAGGGCTATTTACATCTTTTCGCCCTTTCGAAATCCGTTTTGGCTTTCCTACTTTACTTCCCTCGTTTGCTTCATTTCCTACTTGCTTTTGCCTCTTCTCTGTGGACTTCTCTTTCTTCTCTCTTTCATTTTGGGTGTTCTTCCTGCTTCTTTGCTGTCGTGCTTTCTGCTTCTTTGCTGTCTTCAAGTTTTCATTCGCATTATCAGGTTGGTGTTCTTCCACTTTGCCCTCGTAATCTGTATTGCCCTGCTCCTTTGTGTTTTTGCTTTATTTCTTTCTTTGGTTTAGTGGGGATTAGGGTTGTATTCTGTTTCTAGGGGGTAGTGAGTTTTTGAAGGGGGTGAGCACCACTGTGTTGTTGGCAGTAGGTAGTGGCGTGTGTTTTGATTTTTTCCTTTAGTTATTGCCGCACGTTTTTTGGGCTGATGGTGGTGCTCGCCTCTATTTTAGGTATGGCACGGTGGAGGACTAAGGGTGCGCGCGTTCTGGTGGTTCCCGCTAGTGGCGTTCCCTCCCTTTATTCTTGGGTGAACAGTGACGTTTGGGGGACGCTGTCTCGAGTGACGGAAGCGGACCTTCAGCGGCTCCGTGACCAGGGGGCTATTGTGGAGGGGGTGATGCCGAGCGCGAGTATGAGCTCGCTCTTCCGGGAGGTGATGAGAGCGTTGTTATACCAACCTCGACTCGCCGACCGTCCCGGATTAGATGTGGGTTTACGAGGTGATGTTCACCCGACTTGGTGTGCGGCTTCCGTTTTCTCCATTCGTGCAGCAACTTTTGAGCCGATGTTCCGTGGCGCCGCCTAAGCTACATCCAAATAGTTGGGCGGCAGTACGGATGTTCGAGCTCGTTTGCGAGTTCCTGGAGCTTCTGGCTTCAGTGAATGATTTTCCTTTACTCTTCTTATGCACCTTACCGACTAAGGAGGGGAAGCATAAGAAGGGGTATATGTCCTTTAGGGCTCAACCCCACCGTCGGGTCTTCGGTTTATATGAGGACTCTTTTCATGGCTTTAAGAGTAGGTACTTCAAGGTTCGCCCTGCTATGGGGCACCACCCTTTCTAGTTGATGTTGGAGGGAGAGTGTCGGTTTCCCACGTACTGGAATTTTGGTGAGGGGCCTTCCGTTTTGACGTGGGTGACGCAGGAGTTTTTGTCTCCGGAAGATCGGGATGTGGCCCTCATCCTTTGGCATTTGTTTGGGGAACGTCCTCTTAATCCTAGGGATGTAATGGGTGATCCGGTTGCTTGCCGGACTTATGTTGGTGTGTGGTTGTCTCTCCCTTTTTTTTGTCGTTGTTCCGAGTTGAGTACTTATGCTTTTTCTTGCTTTCTTCTGCAGTTGAAATGCCTGGCGATTTGACGACTCTTGCTAGGTTGAAGGCTCAACTGTCCCAGGGAACTCCCTCTGGCAGTTCTCCGTCCACTCCTACCTCCCGACCCGTCGATGATACGAGGGCGGTTTTTCAAGATCTTATTGACGATCGGATTTCTATCGGTAAAGAAATTCACAAATATAATCGAGTTGTAAGTATAATTTCTAAACCAACAGAGAATTCTTTCGTGCAAAAGTTTTGGTTGTCACAAGTAACAAAACCCAATAAAATTTATAAACCGAAGTATTTAAACCTCGGGTCGTCTTCTCAAGGAATTGCAGGGAGGTGTGTTTTATTATTGGTTATGGAAAACAATATTTTTGGGTTTTTGAAAGGTTTGAACAAGAGAAATAAATTGCAGGAATTAATAAATCAATAGCTAAGAAAACTCTTGGAAAGGTATGAAAATTAGAAGTTCTATCCTAGTTATCTTTATCAATTGTGATGAGAATTTCTCGTTGCTCCCACTTAGTCAACCTCTAACTATGAAGGTAGGTCAAGTGGATAAATCAATATGAATCCTCAAGTCCTAGTCAATTCCCAAAGAAAGACTAGAGTTAGTAAAATTCAAGTCAATTAGCAACTTCCAATTATCAATTAACAAGAGAGTTTGATAATTCAAGAGTCTCTAATTACTTAACCAAAGCCAAAAGGGGAAAATATCTTAAATTAAATAAAAGCATCATAAATAGAATAAGACAATCATCAATTTGAAATACCTCAAATTATATTAATTAAGAAAATCCTAACATGAATGGTTCATAAGCCAAATTGAAAAGATAAAAACAATTAAAGTAATAGAATAAATAAAAGTAGAAAATAAATTAAAAGAACATTGAACCTGTAATAGAAATCCTAAATCCTAATCCTAAGAGAGAGGAGGAACCTCTCTCTCTAAAAACTATATCTAAAAATCTAAAATTATGAATTATGAGTGAATGATGATGAATGAATGGATTCTCCCACTTTATAGTCTCTAATCTGTGTTTTCTGGATCGAAAATTAGGTCAAAAACAGCCCAGAAATCGCTGATTGCGAATTCTGATACGCTGATTTTCGTCACTGCGATGCGTCTGCGTGGAGCACGCATTCGCGTTGCCTAACTGTACTGGCACTATAACAAATTATATATCATTTCGAAGCCCCGGACGTTAGCTTTCCATTGCAACTGAAACAGTATCATTTGGATCTCTATAGCTCAAGTTATGACCATTTGAGTGCGAAGAGGTCAGGGCTGACAGCTTTGCCATTCTTTCAATTTCTTTTATTCCTTCCACTTTTACATGCTTCTTTTCCCTCCTCTAAGTCATTCCTGCTCTGTAATATCTAAAATCACTTAAGGCACATATCACGGCATCGAATAGTAATAAGAGAAGATTAATATTAGCAAATATAAGGCCAAAGAATTATGGTTTCAATCATAGCACAAAATCAGGAAGGAAAAATGTAAAACCATGCAAATAGTATGAATAAGTGGGTAAAGAGTTGATAAAAATCACTCAATTGAGCACAAGATAAATCATGAAATAGTGATTTATCAACCTTCCCACACTTAAACATTAGTATTTCCTCATGCTAAGCTCAAGAGAACTAAAAGAGTGAAGGGGAATGGTAGAATGTATGAAATGCAACCTATCTATATGAATGCAACTACATGCAAAAAAATGATTCTACCTACTTGGTGAAAAGTAAATAAATCTTCAAGAATAAATATGAACTGGATTTCACTAATTCAAATCACAAAATAAAGTACAAGTAAACTTGCAGAAGAAAATAGCTCATGAAAGCCGGGAACAAAGAATCGAGCATCGAACCCTCACTAGAAGTGAATACACTCTAGTCGCTCTGGTGTTTAAGGTTCGATCTCTCAATTCTCTACTAATCTTGCTTTCTAAGACTTGCTTTTTAAGGGTTGTAATGGGGTCAAGGTCAAGGTAGGATTGTATTTGGTCAAGTAGACTGAAATCTGAATCCTTAATTAACATAAAATTCTCACTTAGCCTAAGACATTCCATGTAATTACAATGCAAAACCTAACTGCCCATTAACTATGTTTATCACATATTCATGCATCCCAAATTCAAGTACAATTCATATGCATTGATATTATTACTTTACTTGGGGCATTTTGTCCCCTTTTTTTATTTATTTGCTCTTTTTTCTTCTTATTATTTTTTTTGTATTTATTTTTTTCTTTTATTTTTCTCAATGCATATGATTAAGGTATTGCATGCATAAACATGTGTTTAACATTCTTTTTCACATTTTATCAAGAATATACAATACCCAATTCTCAAACCAAATATTTTCAATCCCAATTTCCCCACACTTAATTCGTGAGCACTTTCACTAGTCTAAGCTAACCAAGGATTCAAATTAGGGACATTATTGTTTTCCGCTTAGAGTTAATAATGTGCTAAAATAAAGAACAAATGGGGTAAAATAGGCTCAAATTAGTTTGCAAAGAATAATGAAAGGTAAGGCCATATGGGTATGTAAGCTTAGTGAAATAAGGCCTCAATCATATAAGTGCATGCATACATCAGATAATGGAAATATAGAATTAAGCAAGATAAATATTACAATTTTAGAGAGAACAACACACACCAAAAATAAAATATTAGTTGATAAGATGCAACCAATCAATTAGGCTCAAAATCTCACGGGTTTTGTGTGTTCGAGCTCTAAACCATGTTTCAAAATAATATTTCTTCAAACAAGTTTTTAAAAAAGTTTAATTCAAATTAGAGAAATGCTATAAAAAGTTTCTTGAAAAAGAAAATATTACTTCAACCAAGTGGTAAAATATGCACAAAATCAAACAAATATGCAATCAAACATGCAAATGCAACAATGAACAAACAAAAAATAAAACATTGGTATTGAGAAGAAGGTAACTAACCCACGGAAGTCGGTATCGACCTCCCCACACTTAAAGATTGCACCGTCCTCGGTGCATATAGAGATGTACAAGTGGACGGGTGGTTCCGCAGCTAGTGCTCTTTTTTTTCCTTTCCTTGCTGATGGTTTGGGAGTAGCTTTCTCTTTTCCTTTCTTAGTGGCCATCCTAAAAAGGAAAAAAATAAGTACATGTAAAGCTAAGGGTTCGAGCAAGGGAGATGATAGTATAGGTGATAATCAATGCATGGTAAAGAGGGATGTCATTAACACATGGTCATGACTTCATGTGAAGAGTTCATCAATGAAAATATAGCAAGTGCATGTAATGACAATTAAATGTAAGATGTTTATTGGCATGCTGGCAAAGGCATGAGTAGCATAGATCAAGCACTAAATGTCCAAGTTAGATTATCATCTCTTTCAAACTAACAATCTGTTTGTATTGACAATTATATTTAATTAATAAAATATAAAAGGAGTTTTGTGAAAAACAGGCATTAAAGTAGTAGGATAACATAAAAGTAGTGCATGATGCCATATGGGTTTTTTCACAAACACTTAGCATGCATGGTAAATAAGTTATTGAAAGTATTAAATTGAACATGCAAGCAACCCTATAAAAAGTAATATATAATTGTCAAACAATTCCTTAATAATCCACAAGCAAAATATAGAAAATAATGACTGATGAGCGGATAATTTGTACGCTTTTTGGCATTGTTTTTAGTATGTTTTTAGTATGATCCAGTTGGTTTTTAGTATATTTTATTATTTTTTAGTTAAAATTCACTTTTCTGGACTTTACTATGAGTTTGTGTGTTTTTCTGTGATTTCAGGTATTTTCTGGCTGAAATTGAGGGACCTGAGCAAAAATCTGATTCAGAGACTAAAAAGGACTGCAGATGCTGTTGGATTCTGACCTCCCTGCACTCGAAGTGGATTTCTGGAGCTACAGAAGCCAAATTGGCGCGCTCTCAACGGCGTTGGAAAGTAGACATCCTGGGCTTTCTAGCAATATATGATAGTCCATACTTTGCCCAAGATTTGAAGGCCCAAACCGGCGTTCAAAGTCACCCTCAGAATTTCCAGCGTTAAACGCCGGAACTGGCACCAAAATGGGAGTTAAACGCCCAAACTGGCACAAAAGCTGGCGTTTAACTCCAAGAAGAGTCTCTACACGAAAATGCTTCAATTCTCAGCCCAAGCACACACCAAGTGGGCCCGGAAGTGGATTTTTATGTCATTTACTCATCTATGTACACCCTAGGCTACTAGTTTTCTATAAGTAGGACCTTTTACTATTGTATTAGGGAGATCTTTCAATCTTTGGATCTTTTGATCATGTTTTGATGATTGAACCCTCATTGGGAGGCTGGCCATTCGGCCATGCCTAAACCTTGTTCTTATGTATTTTCAACGGTGGAGTTTCTACACACCATAGATTAAGGTGTGGAGCTCTGCTGTACCTCGAGTATTAATGCAATTACTATTGTTCTTCTATTCAATTCCGCTTGTTCTTGTTCTAAGATTTCACTTGTTCTTCAACTTGATGAATGTGATGATCCGTGACACTCATCATCATTCTCACCTATGAACGTGTGACTGACAACCACCTCCGTTCTACCTTCGAGTGGGTGAATATCTCTTGGATTCCTGATACACGATGCATGGTTGATCGCCTGACAACCGAGTGCTCGCCTGACAAACGAGCCAGCCATTCCGTGAGATCAGAGTCTTCGTGGTATAGGCTAGAACTGATGGCGGCATTCAAGAGAATCTGGAAGGTCTAACCTTGTCTGTGGTATTCTGAGTAGGATTCAATGATTGAATGACTGTGACGTGCTTCAAACTCCTGAAGGCGGGGCGTTAGTGACAGACGCAAAAGAATCACTGGATTCTATTCCGGCCTGATCGAGAACCGACAGATGGATAGCCGTGCCGTGACAGGGTGCGTTGAACATTTCCACTGAGAGGATGGGAGGTAGCCACTGACAACGGTGAAATCCTTGCATAAGCTTGCCATGGAAAGGAGTAAGAAGGATTGGATGAAGACAGTAGGAAAGCAGAGAGACGGAAGGGACAGCATCTTCATACGCTTATCTGAAATTCCTATCAATGAATTACATAAGTATTTCTATCTTTATCTTTATAGTTTTATTCGTATATCACCATACCCATTTGAGTTTGCCTGACTGAGATTTACAAGGTGACCATAGCTTGCTTCATACCAACAATCTCTGTGGGATCGACCCTTACTCGCGTAAGGTTTATTACTTGGACGACCCAGTACACTTGCTGGTTAGTTGTGCGAAGTTGTGTTTATGCCATGGTATTGAACACCAAGTTTTTGGTTTCATCACCGGGGATTATTTGAGTTGTGAAAAGTATTGATCATAATTTCGTGCACCAAGTTTTTGGCGCCGTTGCCGGGGATTGTTGAGTTTGGACAACTGACGATTCATCTTGTTGCTTAGATTAGGTATTTTCTTTCTTCAGAGTTCTTAAGAATGAATTCTAGTGTTTCAAGGTGATGTTCTTATCATCACCAAAGCTGATTGATCTTCATCAATTTAGCTCTTGAATGCAATGTTCTGCTGAAGCTTGGCTGACCATGTCTAATTCCTTTAGACTGAAGCTTTAGACTAACATTGCATGATTCCTGGAATTCTCATTAAGAATTTTGATACATTTTTCCACTTTATTTTTGAAAAAAAGCACAAAAAATTTTACAAAATCATAAAATCCAAAAATATTTTTGAGTCTAGTGTTTCATTTTAAGTTTGGTGTCAATTGCATACATTCATTCATGTGTCTTAAGGATCTTCAAGTAATTCTTGATGATTTCTTACTCTGATCTTTGAATTCTTTTGACTTGAGTGTTTATGTGTCTCATTAGTGTCAGCAGTATACAAACTGCTAAGTTTGGTGTCTTGCATGCATTGTTATTTGATTTTAGTTGCATTTTGATTATTCCTTATTATTAAAAATCCAAAAATATTTTTAATTTGTGTCTTTTCAAGTCAACAATACAGAGAATTGAAGATTCAGAACATACTGCAGAGGAATTGCACAGAAAAAGCTGGGCGTTCAAAACGCCCAGTAAGGAAGACAGACTGGCGTTTAAACGCCAGCCAGGGTACCTGGCTGGGCATTTAACGCCCAAAAGGGTAGATTTTTGGGCGTTAAACGCCAGAATGTGCACCATTCTGGGCGTTTAACGCCAGGATGGCACAAGAGGGAAGATTCTGTTTTCAAATCAAATTTTTTTTCAGGTTTTCAAAGTTTTTCAAAATAAAATCTTTTTCAAATCATATCTTTTCAATCATATGCTTTCAAAATCAATTTCTTTCCTTTTTCAAAGATACTTGCTATCAATTAATGATTTGATTCAACATTTCAAGTATGTTGCCTTTTCTGTTGAGAAAGGTTTAATGTTTGAATCATATCTTTTCTTGATAGCCAAGTCATTAATTTTCAAAATCAAATCTTTTAAAATGTTTTTCAAATCATATCTTCTCAATCACATCTTTTTAAAATCAATCATATCTTCTTAACCACATCCTTTTCAAAATAGTTTTCAATCAAATCTTTTTTATTTCTAATTTCAAAATCTTTTTCAAAAATCACTTGATTTCTTTTCCACTCTTGGTTTTCGAAAATCAATTAGTATTTTTCAAAATGTTTTCAAAATCTTTTACTTAATTTTCGAAAATTGCTTCCCTTCTTCTCACATCCTTCTATTTATGGACTAACACTATTCCTTGATGCAAAATTCGAACTCCATCTTCTTTGACAAGTTCGAATTTTCTACTTCTGCCTTCCATTTTCTTTTCCTCTGACACCTCAAGGAATCTCTATACTGTGACATAGAGGATTCCATATTTTCTTGTTCTCTTCTCTTTCTTATGAGCAGGAGCAAGGACAAAAGCATTCTTGTTGAGGCTGACCCTGAACCTGAAAGGACCTTGAAGCGAAAGCTAAGAGAAGCTAAGGCACAACTCTCTGTAGAGGACCTAAACGAATTCTTCAAAGAAGAAGAACACATGGCAGTCGAAAACAACAACAATGCCAACAATGCAAGGAAGGTGCTGGGTGACTTTATTGCACCTACTCCCGACTTCTATGGGAGAAACATCTCTATCCCTGCCATTGGAGCAAACAACTTTGAGCTTAAGCCTCAATTAGCTTCTCTAATGCAACAGAATTGCAAGTTCCATGGACTTCCATTAGAAGATCCTCATCAGTTCTTAGCTGAATTCTTGCAAATCTGTGACACTGTCAAGACTAATAGGGTTGACCCTGAGGTCTACAGACTTATGCTATTCCCTTTTGCTGTAAGAGACAGAGCTAGGACATGGTTGGACTCACAACCTAAAGAAAGCCTGAACTCTTGGGAAAAGCTAGTCAATGCCTTCTTGGCAAAGTTCTTTCCACCTCAAAAATTGAGTAAGCTTAGAGTGGAAATCCAAACCTTCAGACAGAAGGAAGGAGAATCCCTCTATGAAGCTTGGGAAAGATACAAACAATTAATCAGAAAGTGTCCCTCTGACATGCTTTCTGAATGGAGCATCATAGGTATTTTCTATGATGGTCTCTCTGAACTATCCAAAATGTCTTTGGATAGCTCTGCTGGAGGATCTCTTCATCTGAAGAAGACGCCTACAGAAGCTCAAGAGCTGATTGAAATGGTTGCAAATAACCAATTCATGTACACTTCTGAAAGGAATCCTGTGAACAATGGGACTAGTCAGAAGAAAGGTGTTCTTGAGATTGACACTCTGAATGCCATATTGGCCCAGAATAAAATATTGACTCAACAAGTCAATTTGATTTCTCAAAGTCTGTCTGGAATGCAAAATGCACCAAGCAGTACTAAGGAAGCTTCATCTGAGGAAGAAGCTTATGATCCTGAGAACCCTTCAATGGAAGAGGTGAATTACATGGGAGAACCCTATGGAAACACCTATAATCCTTCATGGAGAAATCATCCAAATTTCTCATGGAAGGATCAACAGAGACCTCAACAAGGTTTCAATAATAATAATGGTGGAAGAAACAGGTTTGGCAATAGCAAGCCTTCTCCATCATCTTCTCAACAACAGACAGAGAGTTCTAAGCAGAACACTTCTGACTTAGCAACCATGGTCTCTGATCTGATCAAAATCACTCAAAGTTTCATGACTGAAACAAGATCCTCCATTAGAAATTTGGAGGCACAAGTGGGTCAGCTGAGCAAGAGAATTACTGAACTCCCTCCTAGTACTCTTCCAAGTAATACAGAAGAAAATCCAAAAGGAGAGTGCAAAGCCATCAACATGGCCGAATTTGGAGAGGAAGGAGAGGCAGTGAACGCCACTGAGGAAGACCTCAATGGACGTCCACTGGCCTCCAATGAGTTCCCCAATGAGGAACCATGGGAATCTGAGGCTCAAAATGAGACCATAGAGATTCCATTGGACTTACTTCTGCCATTCATGAGCTCTGATGAGTATTCTTCCTCTGAAGAGGATGAGTATGTCACTGAAGAGCAAGTTGCTAAATACCTTGGAGCAATCATGAAGCTAAATGACAAGTTATTTGGTAATGAGACTTGGGAGGATGAACCCCCTTTGCTCACCAAAGAACTGGATGACTTGTCTAGGCAAAAATTACCTCAAAAGAGACAAGACCCTGGGAAGTTTTCAATACCTTGTACCATAGGCACCATGACCTTCAAGAAGGCCTTGTGTGACTTAGGGGTCAAGTGTAAACCTCATGCCTCTCTCTGTAATGGAGAAGCTAGGGATCTTTGAGGTGCAAGCTGCAAAAATCTCATTAGAGATGGCAGACAACTCAAGAAAACAAGCTTATGGACTTGTAGAAGATGTTCTGGTAAAGGTTGAAGACCATTACATCCCTACTGATTTCATAGTCCTAGAGACTGGGAAATGCATGGATGAATCCATCATCCTTGGCAGACCCTTCCTAGCCACAGCAAAGGCTGCGATTGATGTTGATAGAGGAGAATTAATCATTCAAGTGAATGAAGAATCCTTTGTGTTTAAGGCTCAAGGATATCCCTCTGTCACCATGGAGAGGAAGCATGAAGAGCTTCTCTCAAAACAGAGCCAAACAGAGCCCCCACAGTCAAACTCTAAGTTTGGTGTTGGGAGGCCACAACCAACTTCTAAGTTTGGTGTTGAACCCCCACATTCAAACTCTAAGTTTGGTGTTGGGAGGTTCCAACATAGCTGTGAGCATTTCTGAGGCTCCATGAGAGTCCTCTGTCAAGCTAATGACATTAAAGAAGCGCTTGTTGGGAGGCAACCCAATGTTATATTTTATCTATTCTCTTTTGTTATTTTATGTCTTTTGTAGGTTGATGATCATGAGAAGTCACAAAATCAATGAAAAAAGCAAAAACAGAATGAAAAACAGAAAGAAAAACAGCACACCCTGGAGGAGAGCGTGCTGGTGTTTAAACGCCAGTGAGGCTAGCAGATGGGCGTTTAACGCCCAGTCTGGCACCATTCTGGGCGTTTAACGCCAGAAAGGGGCACCAGACTGGCGTTAAACGCCAGAAAAGGGCACCAGACTGGCGTTAAACGCCAGAAAAGGGCAAGAAGCTGGCGTTAAACGCCAGAAATGGGCACCAGCCCGGCGTTTAACGTCAGAATTGGCTAAAAACGCATTTTTGCTTGCCATTTGGTGCAGGGATGACTTTTCCTTGACACCTCAGGATCTGTGGACCCCACAGGATCCCCACCTACCCCACCACTCTCTCTCTTCTTCACCCATTCACCAATCACCTCAACACCTCTTCCCCAAAAACCCTTCACCTATCAAATCCCATCTTTCTCTTCACCACTCACATCCATCCTTCATAAAACCCCACCTACCTCACCCTTCAAATTCAAACCACTTTCCCTCCCAAACCCTCCCATACATGACCGAACCAAGCCCCTCCCCACTTCTATATAAACCCATCTTCCCTCCTTCATTTTCACACAACCTAAACACCACTTCTTCCCTTTTGGCCGAACACAAAGCCATTCCCTTCTTCCTCATTTCTTCTTCTTCTACTCTCTTCTTTCTTCTTTTGCTCGAGGACGAGCAAACCTTTTAAGTTTGGTGTGGTAAAAGCATTGCTTTTTGTTTTTCCATAACCATTTATGGCATCCAAGGCCGGAGAAACCTCTAGAAAGAGGAAAGGGAAGGCAAAAGCTTCTACCTCCGAGTCATGGGAGATGGAGAGATTCATCTCAAGGGTGCATCAAGACCACTTCTATGAAATTGTGACCTTGAAGAAGGTGATCCCCGAGATCCCTTTCAAACTCAAAAAGGGTCAACTTTGATCAAAGGTTGGACCAAGTCCTCATAGACATCTGTGAAGAGGGCGCTCAATGGAAGAGAAAGGGAAGCCAAGTCAACTAAGAAGGAATGACCTCAAGCCCATCACTAAGAAAAGGATGGAGCAAACAAGAGACCCATCTCATCATCAAATCCCTGAGATACCTCAAGGGATGCACTTTCCTCCACAAAACTATTGGGAGCAACTAAACACCTCCCTAGGAGAATTGAGTTCCAACATGGGACAACTAAGGGTGGAGCACCAAGAACACTCCATCATCCTCCATGAAATTAGAGAAGATCAAAGAATCATGAGAGAGGAGCAACAAAGACAAGAAAGAGACATTGAGGAGCTCAAGCACTCCATAGGATCTTCAAGAGGAAGAACAAACCGCCATCACTAAGGTGGACCCGTTCTTTAATTTTCTTGTTCTTTATTTTCCTGTTTTTTCGAATTTTAGTGCTTATGTTTATCTATGTTTGTGTCTTGTGATCATTAGTGTCTTAGTGTCTATGCCTTAAAGTTATGAATGTCCTATGAATCCATCACCTCTCTTAAAAAAAAAATAAATAATAAATGGTCTTAATTGAAAAAGAGAAGAATGCATGAATTTTAAATTTTATAATAGTTTAATTATTTTGATGTGGTGGCAATACTTTTGTTTTCTGAATGTATGATTAAACAGTGCATATGTCTTTTGAATTTGTGGTTCATGAATATTGGCTCTTGAAAGAATGATGAAAAAGGAGACATGTTACTGAGGATCTGAAAAATCATTAAAATGATTCTTGAAGCAAGAAAAAGCAGTGAAAAAAAAAGAGAAAAAAAAAAGAGAAAAAAAAATAGAGAAAAGAAAGAAATAAAGTTGTGATCCAAGGCAAAAAGAGTGTGCTTAAGAACCCTGGACACCTCTAGTTGGGGACTCTAGCAAAGCTGAGTCACAATCTGAAAAGGTTCACCCAATTATGTGTCTGTGGCATGTATGTATCCGGTGGTAATACTGGAAGACAGAGTGCTTTGGGCCACGGCCAAGACTCAATAAAGTAGCTATGTTCAAGAATCATCATACTTAACTAGGAGAATCAATAACACTATCTGGATTCTGAGTTCCTAAAGAAGCCAATCATTCTGAATTTCAAAGGATAGAGTGAGATGCCAAAACTGTTCAGAGGCAAAAAGCTAAAAGCCCCGCTCATCTAATTAATACTGATCTTCATAGATGTTTTTGGAATTCATTGCATATTCTCTTCTTTTTTATCTTATTTGATTTTCAGTTGCTTGAGGACAAGCAACAATTTAAGTTTGGTGTTGTGATGAGCGAATAATTGTACGCTTTTTGGCATTGTTTTTAGTATGTTTTTAGTATGATCTAGTTGGTTTTTAGTATATTTTTATTAGTTTTAGTTAAAATTCACTTTTCTGGACTTTACTATGAGTTTGTGTGTTTTTCTGTGATTTCAAGTATTTTCTGGCTGAAATTGAGGGACCTGAGCAAAAATCTGATTCAGAGACTAAAAAGGACTGCAGATGCTGTTGGATTCTGACCTCCCTGCACTCGAAGTGGAATTTCTGGATCTACAGAAGCCCAATTGGCGCGCTCTCAACGGCGTTGGAAAGTAGACATCCTGGGCTTTCCAGCAATATATGATAGTCCATACTTTGCCCAAGATTTGAAGGCCCAAACCGGCGTTCAAAGTCACCCTCAGAATTTCCAACGTTAAACGCCGGAACTGGCACCAAAATGGGAGTTAAACGCCCAAACTGGCACAAAAGCTGGCGTTTAACTCCAAGAAGAGTCTCTACACGAAAATGCTTCAATGCTCAGCCCAAGCACACACCAAGTGGCCCGGAAGTGGATTTTTATGTCATTTACTCATCTATGTACACCCTAGGCTACTAGTTTTCTATAAGTAGGACCTTTTACTATTGTATTAGGAGATCTTTCAATCTTTGGATCTTTTGATCATGTTTTGATGATTGAACCCTCATTGGGAGGCTGGCCATTCGGCCATGCCTAGACCTTGTTCTTATGTATTTTCAACGTGGAGTTTCTACACACCATAGATTAAGGTGTGGAGCTCTGCTGTACCTCGAGTATTAATGCAATTACTATTGTCTTCATCAATTCCGCTTTTTGTTCTAGATTACTTGTCTCAACTTGATGAATTGATATCCGTGACACTCATCATCATTCTCACCCTATGAACGTGTGACTGACAACCACCTCCGTTCTACCTTCGAGTGGGTGAATATCTCTTGGATTCCTGATACACGATGCATGGTTGATCGCCTGACAACCGAGTGCTCGCCTGACAAACGAGCCAGCCATTCCGTGAATCAGAGTCTTCGTGAAGGCTAGAACTGATGGCGCATCAAGAGAATCCGGAAGGTCTACCTTGGTCTGTGGTATTCTGAGAGGATCAATGATTGAATGATGTGACGTGCTTCAAACTCCGAAGGCGGGGCGTTAGTGACAGACGTAAAAGAATCATTGATTCTATTCCGCCTGATCGAGAACCGACAGATGGATAGCCGTGCCGTGACAGGGTGCGTGAAACCAAAGATAACATACAACTGAATGAAAGCGATAAATAAGAAGGAGATAAGACAGTAGGAACAAAACGGACAGCATCTTCATACGCTTATCTGAAATTCCTACCAATGAATTACATAAGTATTTCTATCTTTATCTTTATAGTTTTATTCGTATATCACCATACCCATTTGAGTT